>NC_056741.1:1294617432-1294809201 GCF_019279795.1 Protopterus annectens
AGTGTGCCATATCACCATCAGTTGGGTAAGCCCATCCTATCTGTCACTATTGTCTAAAAGACATTTACCAGATTCAACCCCCTACCTATGTAGGTCTACACTCTGAGAGCTATGCATTGACTCCTTCTGCCACTGGAGACTTTAAGGTACAGGTGTAAGAAAGGACACACATCAAGGTCTGACTTCAGCAGTGTTTTGAATCATCATCTATCCCCTAAAATGAGGGATCAAAAGCCTTTAGCCATGTAACTGTTCACACAGCTTTGAATCAGCCATATCACTGTCTGCCTATCTAAATCTACATGTATAGAAGTCTATTTTAACAGCATGCATCACAAGCAAAATCTTAATGTAACAGTCACAGAACAGATATTTATATTGCATGCCTTCATCAATGTGTTGAAAGGCCTATGACTGACCTAAACATGATATAAAGGTTGCATAAGGCAATTGTTCATGTGACTTTACTCACATTATGCTGACCCTGCTAGATTTGAACAAATCTATGTAAGTCTATAATCTATATAGCTGTGTACTATCTGCACAAGCCACAGGAGAAGTCTTCCTGCAAGTGTGAGATACAGCATATTTAAATGGATGACCTCATTAATGTGTTGCAAAGAAGATGTTAAAGATAAAAGGAATTGATACTGATTTGGGAGCCTTATCCTCATGTAAATTTAAAACCATATATGTTGTCTAAACCCATCCTCCATACCTCTACAGTGATACAGTGAGTCATTGTTTGATTTGAACATCCGCCTATCAAAGTATGCAATCTAGAGTACATTGTATTGACCACTGGTGCCACAGGAGAAGTCTGACTGCAAGAATGAGATAGAGGACATCTTAATGAATGACCTCATCAGTGTGCTGCAGAACAGATGTTTGGGCTAAATGGGAATGAAACTGATGGAGGAGCCATCTACTGGTGTAAATGCTTCTCCTGAATGGAAGTCTATAAATTAGATCTATTGTTTAAGCCAATCCTACCTAATACTAGAGTCTCTGTCACACACACACACATACACACACACACACACACACACACACACACACACACACACACACACACACACACACACACACACACACACAAATGAGTCATTGCTATATTTGAACACTTGACTATCTAATTACACTATCTAGTGTGCATTGCATCAGCGGTGGTGGTGCTGCAGTAGCATTGTCGCCTCACAGTTAGACGTAGCCCGTTCGATTCTCAGTTAGAGCGTCTTCTATGTGGCGACATGCGTGAATGGGTGTTCCTTGATTGAAGGTTGTGCGTTAGGCCCGGCAAGTCAGCATGTAAAACTCTACTGCCAATCATTAGCGGACTGGAGTTCCGCTGTGGCGACCCCTAACCGTGAAAAGCCGAAAGACACACACAGTGAGCATTGCATCAGCTGTCAGTACTACAAGAGAAGTGTTAATACAAATGTCAGACAGCACATAATTCCAGTATACATCATATATTTGGGTGAATAGGAATGTGTCTTGATACACAGACGTAACAGGAATGTGTTGATCACAATTCATGACATAATGCAGCCATAACTCATACATCCCTTCATTCATGGGCATTGTCATACTGTGAAAGATAACTTTAGGGTGTATCAAACATTACACAATGCTTGATAATCACAGATAATAACCAATATAGTGTCACCCAGAAATCCCTGTCTATTCAGCTCAAGATCGTTGTATGGCATACTTAATTACTTTATATAACATTGTATGGGTTTTGTAATGCAAGTACATGTTGCAATGTTGTTTATAAGACATGGATGCCAAACAGATGAAACTACACTCCGAAATACTGCTCTGCCAGTGTACATCCAAAGGTCCTACTTCAGTGTAACACATTTTCAAGGTTAATATGTCTGAGTGCAAACATCATTTACAGTATTTAGTATGTTAATAGCATCACATTAAAATGTTTGGTTGTTGGCTACAACCAGCCATTAAAGCATGCTGAAGTAATACAGTCCACTAACATTAATTTCATTATGCCCAAATCATTTACTAAAGTGCACTGTTAGTAAGCTCACAGATGCTACTTTTGGCAAAGTCTTAGTGCATGCGTAATTCTGTTTTGATTTTTTTGAACTTAGGTCTTGAAATAACAGTATACTATGGTGATCTATGCCAAACTTCATACATGTAAGAAGTAAACCCATATAGGCAGGTCTGACTATGCTCCATCTCATAGCGTGTGTTATGTTACCTTGTAGTTTGTCAACATTTACATATGTCATTATCAGCTCAGCAAAGTGTTCTTTATAATGATAGAACAGAGGCATAACTCTCCACTGTTCACATATTTGCAGACTGTCTACCTGTTTCAGACTTTTTGTTGTTTTGCTTATGCAAAGCACTGCATAATAAAGTCACTACATAGTAACAGACATCTATGTGTTGGACTTCCATATCTTTCAGAAAATGCAAGTTAATGACCAGATCTCTTGCATATATAGCTGGGAAGGTATGAACAGGGTTAGGTTAACTGTGAGCCACATAAAGAACTAAGCATAATACTGTTTGTAAAATGACTTATGCATGCTTTATTTATCAAGAAAAAGGTTATGAAAAATAATATATATACTTTTATTTAGTTATTAGTCTTTGTTGACCAGGGGAAATTCCAATTGGGCAAAAGCAATTTTCAGAGGAGGCCCAGGGAGAAAAGTTCCATATTTAAGTATTTAAATTACACATGGTGTTCATTTATAATTGTAAGGTAAAAATATCTATACATGAGCTTACTTACATGATTTTTTTCAATATTTTTAAATATTACTTACAAGAACATAACATTTTAACACAAAAAACAAGAGAAAAATTAACATAAATTGGCTAGTTACTGAACAGAGAAATAGCATACACTAACAATTAACATATTTATAGCATGATGGCTGTAGAGAAAAGATTAAACTGGAGTGTTTTTGTGTTCAGTAATAATTTAGAGACAGGCAAGTAGAATGTACCTTAAAAATGAAAAGATATGAAAGCAGAAATTATGAAAATGAGCAGGAAGATAAATGGATTGAGGAAGAATTTTAGTTAATGGTGGAGTATGACAGAAGGAGGAAAATTAAGAGGTTAGAAATAAGTGCAGTATGAAAAGGAGCGATAAGGTACAAAAAGATTGGAAAGCAAACTGGCTGTAAGACTTGGAGAAAAGTAATCTGAGTTTTAAAACTGATACTGGATTCAATCCTCTGCCAATATGCATCAACTGTCTGTATATGTAAGCATTAACTGATCACACCACAAAGCAAGTCAATTTTCAAGTATTAAAGCACACACATTTGAAGTGACAATGACAGCAGTATGAACCAAGGAAGTATGTGTGCAGCATACTTCATAACATTAATGACAATTCAAATATCCCATATGGTGTGCATTCAGTCCTGCAGCCTGTTCAACAAATGATCATAACTGTCTCCTTATAATGCTAGAAGTCTTTCTTACTATAGCACAGTGAGTCTAAGCAGAGAAACATGAGGGAAAGCATATTCATTTGGCTTAAGGCAAAAACTCGTCAGGTTTTGCTGTAAGATGTGAATTGCCACTTATTGTCAGTTACCTTTGGTGCCCAAGGCCAAGCATCAAGAAAATGATGAGAACAACAATTAATGAGACAGAAGATGAGGGGAAGAGAGAGGTGGCTAGAAGAAGTGAGAGGAAGAGAGAGAAAGGGTTTTGTTTATGGGTCATTTCTGGCCAACTTTTTTGGTTGTTAAAATTGTGCTTGTCTTATAATAAATCTGTCATGCTGTGTACAACAAAGAGTTTCAAATAGGGAGCAAGCAAGTGTAGGACAGTGGAATAATGTTTAAGATATGAGCAGAATACTGGTGGGTTAACAACATATATAGCCAACATTTCCACAAATAACATTTTATATAAAAAAATAAATGATGGTCAAGATACTTAGGGATTTGAACACTTGACAATTTGTGTCAGCATTGTACAGCCCTGAGCATTATCTGAACAGGCAATACAGGGAATCATAGCTCAGTTAGTAAATTTCATACAGTCAAAGGGTCAATTACAAAAGTGTGATGCATGCAAGGGAATATGTATGTATCAGGCGTCATCACAGTAATGAGAATTATAACACCCTATTATGTGTACTTACATCATCCAATATATAAAGAATGTAAGAGTAAATGTATCCTCATAGTGCTATCATTCCTTTGAAAGTGCAACAAGGTTATCTGCACTTGCCGGGCAAGAACCATATGCAGTTCAAGGTAAAACCTTCAGTTTTTGCCATAGGATGTGAAACATCATTTGCTGTCATTTAACAGTGCTGTGCAATGCAAAGCATTGCACTAATGTTGAGGAAAACAGTTGTGAGTCTGTGTTTTTTGAGCCATTTCTGGTGAAGTATGTTGTGTGTGAATGTATTTTTTGACCAGATTAAACTTGTGAAAAGGGGTTGATAGAAGTCTGTGGGGAAGATGAGAGAAGGGCAAGCATAGCAGAGAATGCTAGGAGAAGAATAAAGGAATGTGCAGGATGGTGTTGGCAGTACCATAGCTATCCACTTTTCCACAAGTTAACATTGCACTTATACAAATAATATGGGGAATTTGCATACAGTAACTATTTGAATAGGTGTATTGCTTTAAAAAAGGTTCTCATGGAGTTGCGTGTTTGGAAACACTTGGTGGGGACAGAATTGGTTCAGCAATGCAAAGTGAATTATTGGATTAATTTGATCACACAGGTATAGAACTGATGCAGAGTTTGGTATGGGACAATGACCATAAGTTGAATTCTTTGGATGCAGACATTAAAAGTCTTAATGACAGTATCACCAATGAGTTATTATACAGTTCTGTTCTGAATGATTTTAACAAGTGTTTTGTCGATTTGTAGACAATAAATGTTGCAAACTTGTTAGAGACACACATGAATATGCAGAAAAAAGGGCCCACACTTTCCCTAGACATTTGAATAATTTGGGTTTGAGTAATGAATATGTTTCACCTGTTAGTAATGGGATGGTTGATGAAAAGAATATCCCAAATGAAATGGGAATATATTATACTAATGGTTTTTTAGAGTTCCCACCTTTGAGGTGTTCTGAGAGACTGGCTCGCCAAAGGGAACAGACACAGAACAATCAAGAGAAGAAGAACTTTTATGCTGGGCATTCAGGGGGTGACAGAAAGAAACAAACAATTGGAACAACAATCACCAGAGGTACAATGTAAGGAATTGACATTTGGAAACAATATTGTGGTCAAAAAGTGGGGGTTTAGTATACATAGTTTTAGTGATGTGTTATTAATATCCACTCATTTTTTTTTTATTTAAAAAAGGGTTTACATTTGTTCCAGCATTGAGAACAGATTTTGCTAATACTTTGATGAATTTAAAGCTGTAAAGTAGACTGTTGAATTTAAGATTTTTTGTTGGTAATAGTATGAGTGATAACATTAGTTTAAAAAGAAAGAGTACATTTATTCCACCTTCAAATCCAGAGGTGGTAGTTTTTGAATGTATTTGTGAATCTGAGATAAGAAGTTCACTCAGACAGCAGGTTTGTTTCAGGGTCAGTTTTGTCACTAGATGAATGGAACCTATTAAAGGAACACTTTGCTAACAAAAATTATAAAATTATGAAATCAGACAAAGGTGGGAGGGCCGTTATTATGAATTATGTGGATTGCTCAAGTAAAATGCTTTATATCTTGAATGATAAGTCAACCTATGAAAGAATTTCTAGAAATGAAACAAAATAGCATATGTGAAAATTGATTGTTGGTTATTTGACACTTTTTTTCAAGGGGGTATTACAAAACAAGAATGTCACTTTTTGATAAGCCATTTATTCCTTCCATATTCGATATACCAAAAATTCATAAAAATCAATTTGCTCCCCATCGCAAATGCTGTAGCAGCGAGGGGTTTGAAAACAGAACCCATTGCTGCATACATTGACTTCCACTGCAAGCATTTATTATCAACCTTACCATATGCACTTTGAGACTCATGGCACCTTTTGAATTTGATAAAATCTGCAAAGTTCAACAACAATATTTGTTTTTTGGTGACTGACACAGTCAATTTATTAACAGTCATTCCACATCAATAGGTTTAGAATTCTTTAGTGATATTTTAAGTAGGGATCTGCATTTGTCCAATTCCAAAGTAAATTATTTGCTGGAATGTATAGACATAGTTTTATAAACTAGTTTCATTCATTTTAAAGGTGAACTGTTTTGACAAATTTCAGGTGTTGTTATGGGGGCTAAATGTACATCTATATATGTGAATTTAGTGTTAGCTCATTGGGAAAGAAATACATTTTTACATCTGTGTACTTTGAATACATTGTTTCATATTTCAGGTTTCTGGATGATATATAGAATGTTGATCCAAAGCTGATGAAAGTATTTATTGATTATTTCAGTGGTACAACTTCATTTTTTGAAATTTATGTTTAGGATGAGTTCAGACAAAATTGATTGTTTAGACATATACTTTTATGCAAAAATTACCTCACTTGATCACAACATGACAGCATAACCATCGGTCCAAATAACCAAGTGTAGAAGTTGCAAATTTTGTAAATACATTAGTGATGGTCCTTATGTGACAGTGTTTAGCTATGACAGATCAATTTCTTGCACTGAAATGTGTAACTGTAACACCAAATTTGTGGTTTATATTGCTTTGTGTTTACTTTGCAATACATTTTATGTAGGTAAAACCATTACAAAACGAAAAGAAAGGATTGTGGAACATGTTAATGATGTTAAAATAAGAAGCTGACTAATGCCCTATATATACACACCTTAGAATGTTTGAATTTTAAGAGATTTTTGTTTTTTATTTTGTATCATTGATGGAACTTCAATGATTATGAAGGGAACAGTAAAAGTGTGTTAGAGCGCAAAGAAACATCATGGCAAAAGAGATTAGATGCTTTTAATAAACCAGGGATTAATGGATTTTGTTCTATTGCTGATAGTTTACAGATTAAAGCAAACAGAATTTAAATGGTGGTTTGTATTTTGGTTAATGTTGTTGAACATTGAAATATTGATACATTGATATATTCACAAGTTTTTAATAGTTTTTTGACAGTATTTTCTAATTACTTATATTTTAACATAGTATGTTTTTATGGTAGAGAAATTAGTTTATAGTAATAGCTAGATAGTTTTTGTCATGTTTTATGAAGTTAATTTAAAAGTTTTTAATTAACCATTGATTTAACTGGTGACGGAGATTGAAGTTAGTGTATTTAAACCATTGTTTTATGTTATGTAAACCACTTCTCAATGCAAGAAAATATGATAAACCACAAACTCCAAGCCAGTCACGATGCAATTCAGTAGTGTATTTAATAAAACAAATCCACAAAACGTTATTCTCTGGCGCCTCGGCTTGATTCGCCTTTATCAGAGTATACATTCACATGATCACATCCCCCCATTTTATACTTATTTAGCTACCCAATTACATAATTAAACAATTAAAAATTAATCAATTCCCCATTAAAACACACATTGCTGCTTCACAGCACATCAATATGCCAATTATAACAATTAATAAACAGATAGATAAGCAGGGAACTTTGATATGTGGAAAGTGTAATGTGTGTAAATATGTAGTGAAGGAATTTGGAAGTATAAATGGAATAGTATTTCAAACTAATGGAACATTTAACTGCAATACAGACGGGGTTGTTTATGGGCTAAAATGCCCATGTGATACATTTTGTGTAGGAGAAACTAAAAGACAATTCTCTCGCAGGTTAAAAGAGCATATAAGAGATATAAAAAATAACAAACAGACAAGCCCTACAGCAGTGCATTTTAGCAAATGTCATAATGGTAACCCGGTAGGGCTGCAAGCCACTGTGTTAGATAAAGTAGAGATGAATTTATATATGAATGAACAGCAAGTTAAATGTTTATTAAGAAAAAAAGAAACTATAATGATTTTAAAGTTTAAAACAATGAGCCCTGTAGGTTTAAATCAGGAATGTATGTGGAAAAGTGTGCTGTGAAGCAGCAATGTGTGTTTTAATGGGGAATTGATTAAGGCAAATTGAGCCAAGGCACTAGAGAATAACGTTTTGTGGATTTGTTTTATTAAATACACTACTGAATTTTATATATATATATATATATATATATATATATATATATATATATATATATATAGAGAGAGAGAGAGAGAGTGTGAGAGGAATGTTGGAGACGGTGGTTAGGATAAGATTGTTAGGCAGGTAGTATATGATAGATAGGCATACAAGACAGATAAGACAGACAGGTATGGTAAAGGACACAAATGGTTGGGGGACAGCATGATTAGGATTGGTATGGAACATCGGAGATGCATCTTTATCCAGCATGAATACAGTGAGTATCTAATCCACACCCTCAAAACATTTGTCACTGTCTCCTATCACAGGCACCTGGGGTTGTTATGGACAAGGCACCGACATGGCTATTTGATGCAAGACTTTCTCTATTTTGCCATTGTGAGTATCAAGGCCCTCTCCATTATATCACCCAACAACCCTGTCAGATACTGATGAGTGAGGCAATCACCACCTCTACCAGCACTATGCCTTGTGAATACCTGGGGCAGAGCTACCTGCTGCAGTTGGAGTTAGTAGTTAAAGAGTTCTGGAGAGACTGCTGATAGGTTGGGACCCAGAAGTGATGTGTGTCTCTGCTGCCTGTGATGCTGCCACCACAGCCACCTGTGGAGGTATAGTCATCTGATCCCCAATGACCACTCTTGCTCCCCATACTGGTGGTCATTTGTTTTGCAGTAGGATTTTTGTTGCAAATTTAAAAAAAGAGAGACAAATAGGGTATGGGGTAGACAACATGAAAAATATGCCATGCGATTTTAATATTTCACACTAAATCCAAATTGACTCATAAATATGTTCACCTTTGACACATCCATGCATGGAAGTGAAGTCATACACGTGTCTTAAAACAATCATTCATTTAATTGGTATTATAGACATATGCAAATAGCTTTTTACTATAACCTATAGGATGTATGCATTCCAGTTAAAGAAATGCCCATTTACAAATATTACAGTTTTATTGAAACTTACTGATTACAGAACACTGATTTTATATGATGTCATAAAATCTAATTGTTGTTGCTTGGATTTGAACCAACAAACAGCTATGTTGATTTGCACATTGCCTAAAACAATTCCTCAAAGCTAGTCAAGCAGGTATGCATAGCTCATATGGACTGATACCCTCCAAATTCATAAAGTGAATTACAATTCTGATATATTATGACATGGTTAACATTCATACTTGAGCCATTGTTAAGCTACACCTCCCTTAGTTGTTGCAGTGTCTCCTGATGGGCCTCCCAATTCCTTTTTATCTTTTCAGATGATATATAGAAGAGAAAATATAAAACAAAAAAAAAGCTGAAAACATGTATGCATAGCAAGCAATGGCATAGTATGATGTGCTACTATACTTAGGGTTTATAGGTTCATACAAGGTCTTTGTAAGTCTAGTCATGCAACCCAAAACAACTCAGTTTTGTCCCCGAGTACCTAGGATGCCTATATGGTAGGATATGTTAGTAAGGAGGTAGCTAAGAGTTAAGTGGAAGGTATGTTAGTTGGGGATTAATTTACTTACTGAAAACCTCTGTCAATAAGAGACATGGGGCCAGACCATGAATGAGTTTGTAATTTCCCATCCATTGATCAAGGTTTTGTTTGAATTGGGTCAGGGATGAACTCTGCTTCACATGGATGAGGAGCTTATTCCATAGTGCGAGAATCATTCAAGGCATATAATTGTCTCTTCAGCATATTCTTCTTGTTCAGATCCTTACCTCTAGTATTTCTGGTGCTGTCTGTTTTGGGGATGTGTAAGAGATACATTAGAGTTGGATCTGCGGATGCCTTATATGCCAGGCATAGATCACCTCTCAGTAGCCTGTAGGAGACTGAATACAGAGTTATGGACTTAAAGTGATCTTTGTAGGACACAGTATTCATACCTTGGATTCTACTGGTGAGAACCTTTTGAGGACATTCCATCTGTTGTAAGTGCCTGATTATGTCCATGTCAATGGGGACATTGTATTCAAGGATGGGTCTGATAACGGCTTAATAGGGTGGTACTATAACTTCCTTGGGCCTGGACACCATACTCTTGTATGAGTTGGGTGATATAGAATGATTTTCTTACTATCTTGTATCTTGTCTGCCTGTTGGTCGAAGGCCAGATTACTAGCTACATATGTTCCCAGATCCCTAACTGCTGGGGTATCTCTTAAGGATGTTTCATTGTTGGAGTAATTAGTAAATCAGATGGATGATTTCCCAACCGGCACTATAATGCATTTCTTTGTGTTGAGATTTAATCTGTGGCTTTGGTACCAGTCTTTGGTTTGTGTTAGACCCTCTTGTTGGATGCTGATTACATGGGGGTAATCTATGATAACTTGCAGTTTACAGTCATCTGTGAACTTAGTGAACCAGAGACCTTTGACATTCCCCTTGACTTCCAAGAAGTAGATGCCAAACAGCAAAGGCTCAACACAGAGTTCTGGGGAACTTTGCTGATGACCAGTCTCATGGTGGAGATGGTCTCACTGATTCTGACTTCTCGAGTTCTATCTATGAGCCTGCCAGCAATCCAATGAGTTGTGTAGGGATTCATGCAGTTATGACAGTTTGTCAATAATACCTGAGTGGGCCATTGTATCAAACAACTTGGTCAGGTCAAGGTAGGCAGTATGCACTATTTTATCCTCATCTATAGACTTGGTGATCCTCTCAAAGAAGTCTACAATGTTGTGTAGGTGAGATCTTTCCTTAACAAAGTCAAACTTAAATGGGTCCAGTGTCTGTAGTTTGTCAATGTCCTTGTTTATCATTTGCATGATAATTCATTCTGTGGTTTGCATATTAGACTTTCAGACTGATGGGTCTGTAGTTACTGGGGTCATTCAATGCTTCACCCTTATGAAGAGGGATGGCCATTGTGGCCCTCCATTCACCTGGCATGAAACTTGTTTTGAGGCAGTAGCTGAAGAGTGCCTCTAGTGGTTCTGCTAGGTCATGTTTTAGGCTATTGAGTATGCAACCAGAAATATTTTCATTTCCTAATAAAACAGTGTTTTTGGCCTTTGCAAATGCTCCAGGGCCTGCTTCCTATTGATAGATGGGTGGACATGTCAGAAGGGATTTCACTAGAGATAGTGGGGTGAGGAGTGGGGGTAAAATCAGAGGTAAATTTATCAGCTGGTAAATTCACTATGTCACCCTGGTCAGTGAAAGTTGTGCCATTTATGACCAGTTTTGTCTCCTGCTGTATGGTAACTTTGCAATTCCTGACATAGTTGAAGAAGGCCTTCTAATTTTATTTAGCCTGGATGGCTTTTCTGACCTGATAATTGGCTTAGTAAGACTTTTTTAGACTTCCTAGTTTCTTGTTTAGTTGAATCAGACAGGTATATCCTCTATGAGAGTTGCTCTTCCAATTTTGGCCATGATTTTTTTCTTTTGTTATATACTCTATTAAGGTACGGATTCTGCCAGTGCAGATGTTGTTTTTAGAGTGAGATTTTTGCTTACTTCTGGTCAGTATGGTTGGCCTCAATGCAGCAATTGACATGTTTTTGCAGGATTTTTGTGTATAAATATGCATAAGTAGCTGTGTGCCAGGGGACTGGAGAAGCCATGAATTTTTGACAAACTATTGCATAATAGGATGCAGTTGGATTTACAATAGTTCCTAACTGTTATTGGTTCATTTGGGTTTTCTGGGTTAATTTTTTTATTTCAAAGGAAACATTTCTGAGGTCTGACCTCATCAGTGAACACATGACACAGGGGAGGGTGCACTGTTTTCCCATGTTAGTTAGTACTAGATCCAGTATGCTTAATGTTCTAGTTGGAATGTGCATTACCTGGTCCAGGTTGTTGTTGTTGATAAAGTCCAGGAAACATTATGCCTGTGAGTCAGAGGCAGTGTACATTCCCTAGTCTCTAGAAGTCTAGTTAAAGTCTTCCATGAATAGGGTATTTGGTTATGGTGAGTGCCTCCATTAGGTATAGATAAGAGTTGTCAGCTTTGTGAGTCATAAAGGGTGACCTGTAGCTGGCCAGGACTTGGTAAGGAACCTTGTCTATGGAGATCTGGATGTAGATAAACTCAAAGGTATCATCCTGTTTAACCAAGCTGGAGCTGTATTTGTTGCTAATGTACTTCAACACACATCCACCTTTAGCAACTGTCAGTCAGTGCTGCTGTTGGCCTACATTTTTAAAGGCAATGCAGCCTTCCACTGCCGGAGTAATTTCTAAAGCTTTAAACCAAGTCTCAGTAACAGCATACATGTCCACATCCTCCAGAGTAAGGAGTGTTTGTAAGTTGTGAAATTTTTTGTTTAGGCTCCTAGCATCACGCAGTAAGCTATGTTGGTAGTTTTGTCGCTCATTGCCTGAAAAGGCTCTAAGGCTCTAAGGAGGTGGATAAAATTTTAGTCAGTATCCAAAAGCCCAGGTCAGACAGATGCAGGCCATCCTTAGCAAAGCAACATGGTCTAACAACCATTTTCTCCCATACTGATAGGTATTGGATCCACCTGGAGTGATACCATAAACTAAGCTAAAAATCAATAATTTTCCGTTCATACTGTGGCATCATCCTTGGTGAAGGTAGAATGCTGGTGAATGCAAGACATATTCAGAGTTATCCATTATGTCTCTTTAGATATAGTTAGTGAGATACATTTCAGGTAATTTACATCTACATGGATTATGATGGAATCATGTCAATGTGTGATGTGCAGTGACTTACGTAACTCAGGTTATTGGTTTCAGGTCTCAAATCAGTTACACCCAAATTGACTATGATAGAATCATTTTGACACCTGTGGTGCAGTCACTTACACAACTCATGTAGGTTATTGATTTTAAAATATGTCTCACATTGGCTAAGAAGGCCCTCATTTTACCTTTCTATGTCACTATAATGTTGTCAAAATTGTTTAGCAGTATACTGAATGCCACTTGCAAAGGTAACAGCCTTAGCCAAGGTATTCCAAGCCACAGTCTTGTACTGAGACCCTGTATAGTCCTACTGGAAAAGCCTTTGGATGCAGCAGTTTACAAGTAGTCCAACAGAGAGCTTGGACTCCTTGTGAGAGTAAAGGACATGTTAAAAAAATGGACTTCAGTGGATTTTTTCAGAAAATGTAAAATACATGTTCTGCATTTCAGTATGTACAGTGCACGCAGTTAACTAACTTGGCAAAAAACATATAGCTTGATATTCATTGTTAATAAGAATCAGAAGTAAAATATTTTATCTCTTATAAACTGTGCAGCTTGTGAAATTTTTATCTACAAGCAGGTCAAGATAAACTCTTGTATGCAGCTGTGTCTCGTAAATATGATACGCAAGATAGGCCACGGACAAAAGGAGTTATTCTTCAGGAACAAAATGTTTAAGATATAGAAATCAAACTGTCAGCAAACCAGCTGGAGAGGAAAGACATATTATTCTGGCAAATTTCCAAAACTTCTGATGCAGGCAGAAAAGACACTATAAAGATTGGGACTTTTTCATTTGTATGAGAGACTCTGATTATTCTAAGCTGGAGTTTGTTTTGATGGATTACCTTTCATTGTTAATCTAGATGTGCAGTAAAATGAATGTCATAACAGCAGAACTGTCTCAGTGTCTTCATTGAGTAAAGGTACAGACTACCTGAATAATGTAGTGATAACTTTAATTTAAACGTGGCAAGACCAGTATAGTGCAAACAACCTGTGGGGGGGCCTGAAGAGGTGCCTCTCACAGTGCAACATTCCAGCGCAGACCTTTTTAGAATCGATTCTTCTCTTTCTAAAACTTTGTCCCTTGACTGGAGGACAAACACTACAGCACAGTACAGGGCAGTACACAAAATTTTCATTCAGACAGTTGGTGATATACGAGGTCCAAATTTTCCACTGCCGACAATTTGTCTCACCAGCATCTAGGGAAAGACAGCAGAGAATTCTCCCACAACTGATCTCCATGTCAAGACTTGCCACCTTGTCCTGAAAATTTGTGGTAAATATTTTCTTCTGTTTTTTCTTTTAACAATGAATGTAATTCATTTAAAATGCCAAGAAGTGCACTAAATCTTTTACTGTTAATGTGCCTGAATCATATGTAGATGTGTGGAATTATTTAAATACATAGTATAATCAGCATGTTAGCACCTGTAAGTCTTTACTACATAAGGCAGAAGTGCCACAGAATGTACAGAAATGTGCTATTTGCAATGATTTAAATGTTGCTTTTTGCATGCCTTGTCATAAACGTATTGTACAAAACCTGAAACACAACCAGGATAAAGTAATGCTTGAAGCACAGAAAATGGTTCCTGTTTCTATATATCCTGTTGCAAAAAAATTATTAGAGGATGATGCAAATGTCAAAGTTTGTACTTTACAGTCTGATTTGCATGAGTTTAAAGATTGGATTGCTAAAGTTAGCAACTAGCAAGATCTTGACCTTATGGGTCATTTTCAGATTTACTGTGATAAATGGAATGCATCTGGTAAAATGCATGCTGACACTGCTGCATATACAAAAGAATTTTCTCAGTTTTTGAAACTCTCACAGACTAAAATTAAGACTTACACAAACTGTTACTGAACAAGGCAGTAAAGGTACTGGTATGATAGAAGGGTTAATGAATAAAATTGTCCATTTGTAAGAAAAATATGAGAAGCAACTGGGTGACACACAGCATGTCATAATTGTTGCAAGGGAGGAGATTAACACATTACAAGCTCAGTTAGAGACACAGAAATCTGAGGCTGCTAGAGCAGCAGACTTAGCTAATCAAGATCTTTTAAGATTACAAGACCTGTTAAAAATATCAATCTAAAGCACTAGAAACTGCTGTAACCAGTCCTATTATAACCTCAGCAGGTTTTTCTGCTGAAATTTATCATCGGTCTATGATGTTAGAAACTCTCTCTAAGAGGGATGAACAGAAGGATATTTTTAATAACATGATTACATTTGAAACGTGGGTTCTTAGAACTGTAATCACTGTATGGAATGATACACTTGAGCGTTGCTTCTGGAATTTTATTCCACAGCGTTTCATGGCTTATATTCAGCAAAAGCAGTACCCAATACAAGCTAAAACCCTAAGAATGACATCAGTATTGTTAGCATACACTAGGGGGCAATCTCTCACACCAACACTTTTAGATCAGTTTCAAATGACAGTCTGTGATTCTTTGGAAGAACAAGCTGAACATTACTAGCTGGCATATATGCTAGTTAACTGCAGTGATGAAAAAGATATGCAAGATTTCAATTTTCAAAAAGCTGTTATGTGCTCCTTTTTGGACCATTTGGAAGGTGCCCCAGGGGATATCAAACTTATTTATGAGGAATCTTCAAATACACTCACAGAGTTAGTAGATAAATTGCTGTGAGCACATATTATGAGTAAAGATAATGCTATTCATAAGCAAAAGATTTACACTCCCCATTCTGCACCCATTGTTAGTGACGTAAGGGGAAGGGGGCATGGGAGATGGATTAATCAGGGACAGTACTTCCCACAGCAGGTAGCATGACAATCATATCAAGGGCAAGTTATACAGGGGCAACAATGGGCAGCATCAGCTCCCACAGGCACTCACTTAATTTCTCAAGTAACTCAATCTATAGAGGGTCCTCCAAAGGGACACATTATTTGTTAATCCTGTGAAAATGTAGGTCATACTAAAAATTATTGTAAATATTATCACAGATGGCATCAGGAACAAGATGCAAAGGGTAAGTTTCTTACCGTGAAAAATTTTGATAAGCCACGTGTACCACAACAGTAACAGGTAATGCAGCCAGAAGTGCAAACACAGCAGTAGATTTCACAACAATATGTGACAGAGAGTAATAGGGGACTACAACAACAACAAACCCTATATACCACAAGCACTCAACAATCAGTATTCCCAGTACAGCAAAGGGATGGTGTGACACCTAGTGTCAATGTACAAAGTAATATTGTTAGCACACAGGATACAAGTGTTCTTTCTGACTTTGTTCCAGAGGATCCAGTAAATCCTAATTATCAGAAGTGAATAGCTTTGCATCATGAACTTAACTGATCTTCTTAAGTTGACTGTGAAGAGGTTGAGGAAACACTGCAATTATGTCCTTTGTAGTCCAATACCTCCGATGATTCAGGGTGGGAAATAGATCTACTATAGGGGTGTGACCTCCTTACCCAAGTCTCTTTCTTGACTAACTTCAAGAAAGGCAAAGATGGATGACCACTTATCAACATTTGGGTAGAGGGGAACCTGTGGGAAGATGTTCTTCTAGATACAGGAGTGGCTGTCTCAGTGACAGGCATTTGCATCCTGACTTGTCTAAATGTACATGTATTTCAGGTTTTAATGGCTCCGGATGTCTAGCCATAGGTAGTAAACCTGTACAAATACAATTCTCCAATCAAGAAACCAGTAAAACGGGTATTTTTAATGCATATTTTCTTGCACTTACACAATCTTGGGAATGGATATATTATCCAAAATGAGAATTGTCATAGACCTTCCTAATGTACTCTTATAGGAAAAACTCCAGGGCAATATTATGTAAAATGTTTTGAAGACGCTTCTAGTCTTCCTTATATACCGTACCAACAGGCATGACATTTAGTGAAATTTAATTATATCAGGTATTGGGACATTTGGGTACACAAATGTTATGGCCCATTGTAAAGAACAAGTACTGGCATCCACAGTTAAAGAAAATCTGTGATTTAGTGCATGCTCAATGCTTAATATGTTTGCAGGTTAATGCTCAATTGAAAAAGCCACAGTTACTAAGGGTAACTCTGGCGGATGGACCTTCGTATGTCATCCAAATTGACATTGCAGGTCCATTACACCCAGCTAAAGGTTGGTACAGGTATCCTCTAGTTGTTGTAGATGTTTTTTCAATGTGGGTAGGAGCAATTCCTACCAAAACAATGATGGCTAATGCTACAGCAGAAGCCTTATGGAAAAACATTTTTTGTCATTGGGGATAGCCACGAGTTATTGAATCTGATAACGTGCCACAATTTGTCAGTAAATTAATGAAAGCTTTCTGTGATTTGCTTGGTATCCAGCAACAATTTTCATGTTCCTTACCATCCCCAGTCTAATGGGATTGTTGAAAGAATGAACAGGACTCTTAAGGAACGCCTTAAGAAAACCTGCTTGGAAAAAGGCATAAATTGGGTAAAACATTTGGCTGGAATCTTGCTGGGTGTTAGAGCAACTCCACACAGTAAAACAGGGATCTCACCTTTTGAAGTCATGACAGGTAGAAAAATGCCTGTACAATTGCCATTCAATCCTACTGTTAGTACAAACAGACCATTATTAGAAACTGCACAGCATCAACAATGGTTAAAGGATATTTTTGAATTGTGTCAAAGCTTATCAAAAATGCAAGCATTCAAATTATGGCCAAACAATCCTTTTATGCCAGAAGAAAACCTTCACTCTGGGACACAGGTATTAATCAGGACATTCCAGACGGACGGATAGTAATTGGCAAGGACATTTTAAAATAATTGCTGAGTTAGCACATCTACCGTGCAAAGTTAAAGGAAAGATAAAAAGCAAAATAATTCTTGTTCATAGAGATCAGTTGAAAGCCATTAAGTGACTTCATGTTTTGTGTTTTTTTTTTTTGTAGACTCACAGCAAATGCCATGTCTGAAACAGTTGAAATCAGATTAATACCACTTACGTGGAAAGGTTATATTATTGTAAAAGTATTCTGTATTTTGAGGCATTAAGCATCATTGCAAAATATTAACTACTTAGTTTGGCTGAAAAGACCAAAAAATTCAATGTTCACCATTGCTGGGATATCTTTACTGGTTGGTCAAAATCAGGAAAAAATCCTGTATTATTAGTGTTGGGTATTATAGTCATACTAACTATCTGGAATTGCTACCTAAGTTGTAATTTACGCAAAACTTATAGAGTTCAACAAATCATGATGGTTGACCTAGATAAACTAGGAAAGGTTTCAGTGTGTACAACTGAAGTTGAAAATGAACAGTCATTCTCCACTTTTTAAATGAAAAGAGGGAATTGTGAAAGTAAACAACAGGTTAGAAAAATGGACTTCAGTGGATTTTTTTCTGAATATGTAAAATAAATGTTCTGCATTTCATTGTGTACAGTGCACACAGTTAACTAATTTGGCAAAAACATATAGCTTGGCATTCATTGTTAATAAGAATCAGAAGTAAAATATTTTATCTCTTATAAACTGTGCAGATTGTGAAATGTATTATCGACAAGCAGGTCAAGATGAACTCTTGTATGCAGCTGTGTTTCATCAGTATGATACACAGGATAGGCCAAGGACGAAAGGAGTTATTCTTCAGGACCAGAATGTTTAAGATATAGGAAACAAACTGTCAGCAGACCAGCTTGAGAGGAAATACATATTATTCTGGTAAATTTCCAAAACTTCTGATGCAGGCAGAAAAGACGCTATAAAGATTGGGACTTTTTCTTTTGTATGAGAGACTTTGATTATTCTAAGCTGAAGAACGTTTTAATGTATTACCTTTCATTGTTAATCTAGATGAAAAACCTTGTGTGCAGTGACACGAATGTCATAACAGCAGAACTGTCTCGGTGTCTTCATTGAGTAAAGGTACAGACTACCTGAATAATGTAGTGATAACTTTAATTTAACACTGGCGAGACCAGTCCAGTGCAAACAACTGGGGGGGGGGGGTGACCTGAAGAGGTGCCTCCCATAGTGCGACATTCCAGCACAGACCATTTTAGAATCGATTCTTCTCTTCCTAAAACTTTGTCCCTTGTACTGGAGGACAAACACTGCAGCACAATACAGGGCAGTACAGAAATCCTCCTTCAGACAGTTGGTGATATAGGAGGTCCAAATTTTCCACTGCCGACAATTTGTCTCACCAGCATCTAGTGAAATACAGCAGAGAATTCTCCCAAAACTGATCTCCATGTCAAGGCTGTCCACCTTGTCCTGAACATTTGTGGTAAATATATTCTTCTGTTTTTCTTTAACAATGAATGCAATTCATGAAAATGCCAAGAAGTGCACTAAATCTGTTACTGTTAATGTGTCTGAATTATATGTAGATGTGTTGAATTATTTAAATACATAGTATAATCAGCATGTTAGCACCTGTAAGTCTTTACTACGTAAGGCAGAAGTGCCACAGAATGTACAAAAATGTGCTATTTACAATGATTTAAATGTTGCTTTTTGCATGCCTTGTCATAAACGTATTGTACAAAATATGAAACACAACCAGGATAAAGTAATGCTTGAAGCATAGACAATGGTTCCTGTTTCTATATATCCTGTTGCAAAAAATTTATTAGAGGGTGATGCAAATGTCAACAATTGTACTTTATAGTCTGATTTGCAGGAATTTAAAGACTGTATTGCTAAAGTTAGCAACCAGCAAGATCTTGACCTCATGGATCATTTTCAGACTTACTGTGATAATTGGAATGCGTCTGGTAAAATGCATGCTGACACCGCTGAATGTACAAAATAATTTTCTCAGTATTTGAAAGTCTCACAGACTGAAATTAAGACCTTTATATAAACTGTTACTGGACAAGGCAGTAAAGCTACTGGTATGATATAAGGGTTAATGAATAAAATTGTCCGTTTGCAAGAAAAATATGACAAGCAACTGGCTGACACACAGCATGACGTAATTGTTGCAAGGGAGGAGATTAACACATTACAAGCTCAGTTAGAGACACAGGAACCTGAGGCTGCTAGAGCAGCACACTTAGCTAATCAAGATCTTTTAAGTTTACAAGACCTGTTAAAAATTATCAATCTAAAGCACTAAAAACTGCTGTAACCAGTCCTATCATAGCCTCAGCAGGTTTTTCTGCTGAGGTTTATCGTCATTCTAGGATGTTAGAAACTCTCTCTAAGAGGGATGAAAAGAAGGGTATTTTTAATAACATGATTAAATTTGAAGCTTGGGTTCTTAAAACTGTAGGCACTGTATGGAATGATACACTTGAGTGTTGCTTCTGGAATTTTATTCCACAGCGTTTCATGGCTTATATTCAGCAAAAGCAGTATCCAATACAAGCTAAACACCTAAGAATGACAGCAGTATTGTTAGCATACACTAGGGGGCAATCTCTCACACCAACACTTTTAGATCAGTTTCAAATGACAGTCTGTGATTCTTTGGAAGAACAAGCTGAACATTACCAGCTGGCATATATGCTAGTTAATGGCAGTGATGAAAAAGATATGAAAGATGTCAATTTTCAAAAAGCTGTTATGCACTCCTTTTTGGACCATTTGGAAGATGTCCTTAGGGTTATCAAACTTATTTATGAGGAATCTTCAAACACAAAAACAGAGTTAGTAGATAAATTGCTGCAAGCACTTATTATGTGCTCCTGGACCCAGTTGGTTGCCTAGCCCGTATTCTGGTATGTAATTTAATTCAGCGTTTTTATTTTTCTTGGTAAACACGTATGGTGTCTTGATTGTTATTGTGGACTTCCAAAAACACAAGCGGTAGTATAATGCGCTCTTCATTTACAAACGTTGTATAATGATACTAACATCTATAGCAACATGCTGAACAGCATTACCTACTTACATGCTACACACCGAATAGTGTAACATGATACACGTGTGTCTTGTTTTTTGTATATAATGGTGAAGTTTAGTGCACTGTAACAGCATATATTAATGTATAAAGTGGTGAAGTTTAGCATACTGTAACAGCATATTTTATTGTATAAAGTGGTGAAGTTTAGCATACTGTAACAGCATTAAACCGTTCATAATAGTGATTCAACAACTGTGATCTAAACGCTGTTGCATATCTACACATGCTTACTTGCACAGGGCTTTGGTAATTCGCAGTTGGTGGATACTTGCTTAGTTCAATGATACTTAATATAACTACTGTTGCTTGAATATTGGTGTATGCTTCAGTCTACTAGTTAGCGGTGTGTTTTGTGAATAACACAGTGTATGCATCTGTACTCTCCAAGTTTACCCCTCCCTGACTCACTAACTGAAGGCAATATATGCAAGAAACTTACGCTGCTGTCTTCTATGCTGAAGACACAACTCTCTGCAGAAGAAAACTAACAGCCCTGACCAGAGCGGATTTTGCATGATTAGATTCTATGAACTAAAACTGTCTGATTAATAAATGAATATAGTTCATGCTTAAATATTCAGTTTAAAATTATTTGCAATTGACTGTTTACCTGAACTAACTCCTGAACTGGATCCATAGCACTATAAATCTAACCCTGGGTACAACGAAGGAAAATAAAATCAACAATTGGAGTTCTTTATTAGATATACCTATAACTTTTTGAGGAATTGTGACTTTTGTGGAGATGAAACCATATACAGCTTAATTAGTCTTATGTGGAATAGGCCCCACTCTGCTCACCCTCACTCTGTTCAGGCTCGCTTCACACCCCTCCCTGACCCCAATTCCCACCTACTCCAGTACCCTTAAATTTATAGGCATATAGTCACACCCCTATATTTGTATAACCTATCAAACAATCCATCTTATCCCCTCCCACCTGTCAAAACATCCTATCAACTATCTCCTATCAATCCTACTCCACCCTCCCCACCTCCTACTTACAAACCATCCAATCTTCTTCTTCTTCTGCCCCTCACCTAACATTTGAAAGCATCCGCCTTATATCCCCTGCTCTCTCACAAGACTATTGCAACCACCTTACCTTTTCCATCACAATATTATACTACTCTCTACTACCCTTTCCCCTTGTACCCTACACTCTTACTTTGTATGAGAATCAACAGCTTACAGGATATCAGCCCACTATAGGCCAAACCTCACCCTTAGATGAAATGCTATCCAACTTTAGTCACACCTTGAGCCATGGGCACACCTTTTCATCATTAGCAGTAGTGCAACACCATAACTCCCATCACATTTGTACCAATATCAAACTAAACTGCAAACTGTTAAATAAACTCAAGAGACTCCTTGCTGAGTATAGACTTACCTATTACTCAGTGGAGATATTCACCCTAACCCAGGCCCTACTTCCCCCTACTCACTTCCATCTACCTCTCATCTAAACCACAAAATTGTTATCAACAGACCATCAAACTCCCTCCTGGTATGCCATCTTAATATTAGGAGCATTAACAATAAGGTTCATAAACTGCATGTCCTCCTGTCTATTCTCCAGACATACTATGTTTAACTGAGACCTGGCTAAAACCCTCCACTATAGACAATGAAATCTTACCACCTGGTTATAACATACACAGGCTGGATCTTGTGTCTAGGAAAGGGGGGGGGGTAGCCGTACTCTTCAAATCTGAGCTCACTGTGACACCACAAACCAACAACTCTGAAATACTAGCCACTCGATTTATTTAACAAAAATAAAAGTATTAATATAATTTGTATCTACATTCCCCCAGGTAACAATGTTGCCACACTTGAGGACACCCTTCACTACCTATCCTCTCATTTCCCTCAGGAAACACTTGTCCTAGGCGATTTCAATATTGACTGGGCCTCCTGCTCCTCTCAATCCCCCTCCACCCACATAAACCTGCATGCATTTAATCAAACCATAGACACCCCAACCAGACTGGGTAAATGCACCCAAAAGGACACTATATTAGACTGGATATTCATAAACAGTAACCCCCAAATGTACACTGCAGGCACCCTCCCTGAGGACCTAAGTGACCACCTCCTCACTTACAAAATTAAACACAAAGCCACTACCCCACAACAACCTTTACTCAGAAAAGTTAGAAGCAAAAGTAACTTTGACCTGACAAATTTCAACTAGATCTTAACTCCTGCAACTGGACTAAGCTTAAGTACCTCCCACTAAAGGTAGCTGTCAACTATTTTAACAATAAATTCCATGAAATTCTAGATCTACATGTACCTGCCCACCTAAGGAGAATTAATGGTAAAAAAGTTTCTTGGCTTTCTAAGGAGTCCAGACTAAAACTAACCTACAGAAATAAACTCTGGGCCACTTGGCACCTCACAAAAGATCCCCATGATCAAAATATATATAGGCACACTAGGAATGAAACCGAAAGACTTATCCTACTTGATAAAAAGCAATACTATTGCAGGTTACAGACAGACAATCAGAAAAATCCTCAAAAGTTTTGGGCTGTGCTGAGCAAGTTACTACATCCAGGCAAAACATCAAACCTACCTCCTATGCCACTACTGATAGAACCCCAGAGGAGGTAGCAGATAGTTTCAACCATTTCTTTACAGAAACAATTCAAGCACTAGTCACCCATTTACCTCCTATCCCCCCTATACTAATATTCCCACCTCTAATAGTCAACTCTCATTCAGCTTTAAGCCTGTCTCTACTTCTTTTATCCGTAGTCTGCTAAAAAAATTAAAACCCTCCACACTTGCCGCTGACCAACTCCCAGCGAAGTTCCTTCAAATCTCTACTGATAACATTGCCTACCCAATTTCTATTCTAATCAACCGCACTATATTAGAAGCCTGTATTCCTACCATCTGGAAAACATCCTACGTAATTCCCTTACATAAAGGTGGTTCCTCTACTGAATACTCTAACTATAGACCCATAGCTATACTCTGCCTTCTGGCTAAGATCATGGAGAAATGTATTCATAAACAATTCATGCAATATCTTATTCAGAATCACCTAATGGCAAATACCCAGCATGGTTTCCACCCTCATCATAGTACCACCTCAGCCCTAATCACATTTACCAACACCATAAACAATAACCACAACAACAACCTCTGCCCTCTTCTTGGATCTTTCCAAAGCATTTGAACTTCTAATTCGTACCCTGCAAACTTTTTGCCTAGACTCTAATGCCCTCCTCTGGTTCTCATCCTATCTAAAAGAGAGAAAACAGGTCGTTGTCTGGCAATATAAGCTTTCCAAACTACTACCAAACACCCTTGGAGTACCTCAAGGGTCCATGTTAGGTCCACTACTGTTCTCAATCTTTATTAATGACTCACCGACTGTCATTCATAATGTCAGCTGTATCCAATACGCTGTCGACTCCACCTTGATCTGTTCTGCTACTATTCCCACTGAGTTAGAGACTGATACCCAGACTACATTTACTACCATAGAAAATTGGCTCTCCAACTGTCGGCTTTTACTTAATCCCAAAAACACTAAATTACTCCTTTTTCCACCTACCCAAAAGTCTGTACCCTTCACCTTTACCATACATTCAAAAGATGGGACACTTATCTCCCCTGACCCTCAGACAAAATTGCTGGGAGTCATTATTGATAATAACATAAAATTTGACCACCATGTAATTCAAACCATCGAGAATATCAATAGAAAATTTGGGTCACTGCATAGAATCAAAGCCTTCCTCACTCCAACAGCCAAGGTGGCCATAGCCCAATCACACCTCCTTTCAAAGCTCATATATGCATCCCCCTTCTCATTAATCTTAATAAAACTAATCTTAACAAACTTACGACCTGTTGCAATCACATTGCAAGGTTTATAACAGGCTTGCCTTTTAGAACCCACCACTGTATCAACCTTAAACAGCTTGGATGGCTGGAACTAT
The DNA here is from genome assembly GCF_019279795.1 of Protopterus annectens. Classification (NCBI taxonomy): domain Eukaryota; kingdom Metazoa; phylum Chordata; order Ceratodontiformes; family Protopteridae; genus Protopterus; species Protopterus annectens. The sequence continues at coordinate 1,294,642,104 of NC_056741.1, forward strand.
CTAATCTTATTCAATATAATGCCCTGATCATGACTAACAAAATCCTCCACAAACCTGAAAATATGCCAGCCCTTAGTAATTTCATCCTCCCCCATAACAACCCAAGACTGCTCCGTTCCTCAAATAAGCTGCAAATTCAGACTACTAAAATGAACAATGCTGCTGGTATTGCCGTTTTCGCAAATTCGATAGGTCAAATCTGGAATCCACTACCTTCTGAAATAATGCTGCTCCCCTCCCTAGCCCAATTTAAAACTGCAATTAAAAAAAAACCTGGAATATAATTGGCAATGTCATTGTGATAAACCTGGATAAGCTACTCATTGGAATGTTATTTACTTCTTTACCAGCAACTGTTAAGAATCTCCTACCTCTTCCAGAAGAATTTTAAGCTGAAATATAACTCTAGGCTATTATAAACCTATAAACTCATTTCTGTACTCTATCCCAATGAATTTGTAACTATTGTTATTGTTAGCTTTATTTGTGTATTTTTTTATCATTATTTTTATCTGTATTGCTTATGCTGGAGCTTTTCTCCCTGGGCCTCTGCTGAAAATGGACTTTGCTCCAGTCGAACATTCCCGGTCAACAAATGTAAAATAAAATAAACAAAAATAAAATAAATGTGTAAAGATAATGCTATTCATAAGCAAAAGATTTTCACTCCTCATTCTGCACCCATTTTTAGTGATGTAAGGGGAAGGGGTGTGGGAGATGGATTAATCAGGGACAGCACGTCCCACAGCAGGTAGCAGGACAGTCATGTCAAGGGCAAGATATACTGGGGCAAGAACGGGCAGCATCAGCATCAGCTCCTCCAGGCACTCAGTTAACTTCTCAAGTTACTCAATTTATAGAGGGTCCTCCAAAGGGACACCCTATTTGTTATTACTGTGAACAGGTAGGTCATACTAAAAATTATTGTAAATATTATCACAGATGGCACCAGGAACAAGAGACAAAGAATAAGTTTCTTACCATGAAAATTTTGATAAGCCACGTGTACCACAGCAGCAACAGGTAATGCAGCCAGAAGTACAAACACAGCAGTACATTTCACAACAATATGTGACAGAGGGTAGTAGGAGACTACAGCAACAAACCCTATATACCACAAGCACTCAGTCAGTATTCCCAGTACAGCAAGTGGATGGTGTGACACCTAGTGTCAATGTACAAAGTAATATTGCAAGCACACAGGATACAACTGTTCTTTTTGATTTTGTTCCTGAGGGTCCAGTAATTCCTAATTATCAGCAGCGAATAGCTTTCCATCATGAACTTAATCAATCTTCTTATGTTGACTGTGAAGAGGTTGAGGAAACACTGCAATTATGTCGTTTGCAGTCCAACACCACCGATGATTCAGGGTGGGAAGTAGATCTACTATAGGGGTGTAACCCCTTTACCCAAGTCACTTTCTTGACTAACTTCAAGAAAGGCAAAGATGGATGACCACTTATCAACATTTGTGTAGAGGGGAACCTGTGGGAAGATATTCTTCTAGATACAGGAGCGGCTGTCTCAGTGACAGGTAGGCATCTGCCTTCTGACTTGTCTAAATGTACATGTATTTCAGGTTTAAATGGCACTGGATGTCTAGTCATAGGTAGTAAACCTGTACAAATACAATTCTACAATCAAGAAACCAGTAAAAGGGGTATTTTTAATGCATAATTCTTGCACTTCCAAAATCTGGGGAATAGATATATTATCCAAAATGGGAATTGTCATAGACCTTCCTAATGTACTCTTGTAGGAAAAAGTCCAGGGCAATATTATGTAAAATGTTTTGAAGATGCTTCTAGTCTTCCTTATATACCATACCAACAGGCATGGCATTTAGTGAAATTTAATTATATCAGGTATTGGGACATTTAGGTACACAAACGTTATGGCCCATTGTAAAGAACAAGTACTGGCATCCACAGTTAAAGAAAATCTGTGATTTAGTGCATGATGAATGCTTTATATGTTTGCAGGTTAATGCTCAATTGAAAAAGCCACAGTTACCCAAATTAAATTTGCAGGTCCATTACCCCCAGCTAAAGGTGGGTATTGGTATCTTCTAGTAGTAGCTGATGTTTTTTCAAAATGGGTAGAAGCTATTCCTACCAAAACAATGACGACTAAGGCTACAGCAGAAGCCTTATGGACAAAACATTTTTTGTCATTGGGGATGGCCACGAGTAATCAAATCTGATAACGGTCCACAATTTGTCAGTAAACTGATGAAAGCTTTCTGTGATTTGCTTGGTATCCAGCAATGATTTTCATGTTCCTTACCATCCCCATTCTAATGGGATTGTTGAAAGAATGAACAGGACTCTTAAGGAACTCCTTAAGAAAGCCTGCTTGGAAAAAGGTATAAATTGGGAAAAATATTTGGCAGGAATCTTGCTGGGTGTCAGTGCAACTCCACACAGTAAAACAGGGATCTCACCTTTTGAAGTCATGACAGGTAGAAACATGCCTGTACAATTGTCATTCGATCCTACTGTTAGTACAAACAGACTATTATTAGAAATTGCACAGCATCAACAATGGTTAAAGGATATTTCTGAATTGTGTCAAAGCTTATCAAAAATGCAGACCTTTTTAGAATCGATTCTTCTCTTCCTAAAACTTTGTCCCTTGACTGGTGGACAAACATTGCAGCACAGTACAGGGGAAGTACATAAATTCTCCTTCAGACTTCCACTACCAATAATTTGACTCACCAGCATTTAGTGAAAGACAGCAGAGAATTCTCCCACAATTGATCTCCATGTCAAGACTGGCCACCTTGTCCTGAACATTTGTGGTAAATATTTTCTTCTGTTTTTCTTTTAACAATGAATGCAATTCATGAAAATATCAAGAAGTGCACTAAATCTTATACTGTTAATATGTCTGAATCATATGTAGATGTGTGGAATTATTTAAATATATAGTATAATCAGCATGTTAGCACCTGTAAGTCTTTACTACTTAAGGTAGAAGGGCCACAGAATGTACAGAAATGTGCTATTTGCAATGATTTAAATGTTGCTTTTTGCATGCCTTGTCATAAACGTATTGTACAAAACCTGAAACACAACCAGGATAAAGTAATGCTTGAAGCACAGACAATGGTTCCTGTTTCTATATATCCTGTTGTAAAAAAATTATTAGAGGGTGATGCAAATGTCAAAGTTTGTACTTTACAGTATGATTTGCAGGAGTTTAAAGATTGGATTGCTAAAGTTAGCAACCAGCAAGATCTTGACCTCATGGGTAATTTTCAGACTTACAGTGATAAATGGAATGCGTCTGGTAAAATGCATGCTGACACCACTGAATGTACAAAATAATTTTCTCAGTTTTTGAAAGTCTCACAGACTGAAATTAAGACCTTTACACAAACTGTTACTGAACAAGGCAGTAAAGCTACAGGTATGATAGAAGGGTTTATGAATAAACTTGTCTGTTTGCAAGAAAAATATGAGAAGCAACTGGCTGACACACAGCATGACGTAATTGTTGCAAGGGAGGAGATTAACACATTGCAAGCTTAGTTAGAGAATTGTTGCAAGGGAGGAGATTAACACATTGCAAGCTTAGTTAGAGACACAGGAACCTGAGGCTGCTAAAGCAGCACACTTAGCTAATCAAGATATTTTAAGATTACCAGACCTGTTAAAAATTATCAATCGAAAGCACTAAAAACTGCTGTAACCCGTAATATCATAGCCTCGGCAAGTTTTTCTGCTAAAGTTTATCATCAGTCTAGGATGTTAGAAACTCTCCCTAAGAGGGATGAACAGAAGGGTACTTTTAAAAACATGATTACATTTGAAACTTGGGTTCTTAAAACTGTAGGCACTGTATGGAATGATACACTTGAGCGTTGCTTCTGGAATTTTATTCCACAGCATTTCATGGCTTATATTCAACAAAAGCAGTATCCAGTACAAGCTAAACACCTAAATTGACAGAAATATTGTTAGCATATTATAGGGGGAAATCTGTCACACCAACACTTTTAGATCAGTTTCAAATGACAGTCTGTGATTCTTTGGAAGAACAAGCTGAACATTATCAGCTGGCATATATGCCAGTTAATGGCAGTGATGAAAAAGATATGAAAGATGTCAATTTTCAAAAAGCTGTTATGCGCTCCTTTTTGGAGCATTTGGAAGGTGTCCCAGGGGATATTAAACTTATTTATGAGGAATCATTAAATACACTCACAGAGTTAGTAGATAAATTGCTGCGAGCACAAATTATGTGTAAAGATAATGCTATTCATAAGCAAAAGATTTACACTCCCCATTCTGCACCCATTGTTAGTGATGTAAGGGGAAGAGGGGGTGGGAGATGAATTAATCAGGGACAGCACGTCCCACAGCAGGTAGCAGGACAATCCTGTTAAGGGCAAGTTATACAGGGGCAACAATGGGCAGCATCAGCTCCCCCTGGCACTCAGTTAATTTCTCAAGTTACTCATTCTATAGAGGGTCCTCCAAAGGGACACCCTATTTGTTATTCCTGTGAACAGGTAGGTCATACTAAAAACAATTGTAAATATTATTGCAGATGGCGCCAGGAAAAAGAGGCAAAAGGTAAGTTTCTTACCATTAAAAAATTTGATAAGCCACATGTCCCACAACAGCAACAGGTAATGCAGCCAGAAGTACAAACACAGCAGTGCATTTCACAACAATATGTGACAGAGGGTAGTAGGGGACTACAGCAACAAGCCCTATATACCACAAACACTCAACAGTCAGTATTCCCAGTACAGCAAAGGGATTGTGTGACACCTAGTGTCAATGTACAAAGTAATATTGTTAGCACACAGGATGCAACTGTTCTTTCTGACTTTGTTTCTGAGGGTCCAGTAAATCCAAATTATCAGCAGCAAATAACCTTGCAACATGAACTTAATTGATCTTCTTATGTTGACTGTGAAGAGGTCAAGGAAACACTGCAATTATTTCCTTTGCAGACCAATACCACCGATGATTCAGGGTGGGAAATAGATCTACTATAGGGGTGTGACCCCCCCTACCCAAGTCTCTTTCTTGACTAACTTTAAGAAAGGCAAAAAATGGATGACCACTTATCAACATTTGGGTAGAGGGGAACCTGTTGGAAGATGTTCTTCTCGATACAGGAGTGGCTGTCTCAGTGACAGGTAGGCAATTGCCTCCTGACTTGTCTAAATGTACATGTATTTCAGGTTTTAATGGCTCTGGATGTCTAGCCATAGGTAGTAAACCTGTACAAGTACAATTCTCCCATCAAGATACCAGTAAAAGGAGTATTTTTAATGCATAATTCTTGCACTTCCAAAATATTGGGGATGGATATATTATCCAAAATGGGAATTGTCATATACCTTCCTAATGTACTCTTGAAGAAAAAAGTCAAGGACAATGTTATGTAAAATGTTTTGAAGATGCTTCTAGTCTTCCTTATATACTGTACCAACAGGCATGACATTTAGTAAAATTTAATCATCAGGTATTGGGACATTTGGGTACACAAACATTATGGCCCATTGCAAAGAACAAGTACTGGCATCCACAGTTAAAGAAAATCTGTGATTTAGTGAATGCTGAATGCTTAATATGTTTGCAGGTTAATGCTCAATTGAAAAAGCCACAGTTACTAAGGATAACTCCAGTGGATGGATCTTGGTATGCCATCCAAATTGACTTTGCAGGTCCATTACCCCCAGCTAAATGTGGGTACAGGTATCTTCTAGTGGTAGTTGATGTTTTTTCAAAATGGATAGAAGCAATTCCTACCAAAACAATGATGGCTAAGGCTACACCAGAAGCCTTATGGAAAAACATTTTTTTTTCATTAGGGATATTTCATTAGGGAGTTATCGAATTTGTCAGTAAACCGATGAAAGCTTTGCTTGATTTGCTGGGTATCCATCAATGATTTTCATGTTCCTTACCATCCCCAGTATAATGGGATTGTTGAAAGAATGAACAGGAGTCTTAAGGAATGCCTTAAGAAAGCCTGCTTGGAAAAAGGTGTAAATTGGGTAAAACATTTGGCTGGAATCTTGCTGGGTGTTAGAGCAACTACACACAGTAAAACAGGAATCTCACCTTTTGAAGTCATGACAGGTAGAAAAATGCCTGCCCAATTACCATTCAATCCTATTGTTAATATAAACAGATCATTAGAAATTGCACAGCATCAGCAATGGTTAAAGGATATTTCTGAATTGTGTCAAAGCTTATCAGAAATGTAAGCATTCAAATTACAGTCAAAGGATCCTGTTATGCCAGAAGAAAACCTTCACTCTGGGACACAGGTATCAATCAGGACATTCCAGATGGACGGTCCATGGGATAGTAATTGGCAAGGACATTTTAAAATAATTGCTCAGTTAGCACTTCTACTGTACAAAGTTAAAGGAAAGAAAAAAAGCAAAATAATTCTTGTTCATAGAGATCACTTGAAAGTCATTAAGTGACTTCATGTTTTGTGTTTTTTTTTTTTTTTTGTAGACTCATGGCAAATGCCAAGTCTGAACCAGTTTAAATCAGATTAATACCACTTACATGGAAAGGTTATATTATTGTAAAAGTATTCTGTATTATGAGGCATTAACCATCATTGCAAAATTTAAACTACTTAGTTTGGCTAAAAAGACCAAAAAAGACACTGCTCACCATTGGTGGGATATCTTTACTGGTTGGTCAAAATCAAGAAAAAAAGTATTAAGGTGGTTAATACATCCTGTATTAGTAGTGTTAGGCATTGTAGTCATACTAACTATCCGGAATTGCTACCTAAGTTGTCTTTTGCGAAAAACATATAGAATTCAACAAATCATGATGGTTAACCTAAATAAACTGGGAAAGGTTTCAGTGTGTACAAGTGAAGTTGAAAATGAACAGTCATTTTCCACTTTTTAAATGAAAAGTGGGAATTGTGAGAGTAAAGAACATGTTAAAAAAAATGGACTTCAGTGGATTTTTTCTGAAAATGTTAAATACATGTTCTGCATTTCATTTTGTACAGATCACGCAGTTAACTAACTTGGCAAAACATATAGCTTGGCATTCATTGTTAATAAGAATCAAAAGTAAAATATTTTATCTCTTATAAACTGTGCAGCTTGTGAAATTTATTATCTACAAGCAGGTCAAGATGAACTCTTGTATGCAGCTGTGTCTCTTCAATATGATACACAAGATAGGCCAAGGACAAAAGGAGTTATTCTTCAGGAACAGAATGTTTAAGATATGGAAAAAAAAACTGTCAGCAGACCAGCTTGAGAGGAAAGACATATTATTCTGGCAAATTTCCAAAACTGCTGATATAGGCAGAAAAGACACTGTAGGTTCATAGGTTCATAGGTAGGTACTAGGCTATCTGCCTGAAGGCATTTATAAGTCTAGATTAGTTCCCTGTGCCTCTGTCCAGCAGAGCCATTGAAGTCATCCCTGGGGTAAACTTTCTGTTTCCCATCCACTTGTCAATGTTTCTCTTGAAGAGGGTTAGCGAAGAGCTCTGCCTAATGTAGACTGGAATCTTGTTCCAGAGCATGGGAAGTCTCTGGGACAGGAATCTATCCCTCCAGCATGCCCTATTTATTGTTATGGTGAGGTTTAGATCCCTGGAGCGTGCCAGGGGATATGGTTTTCTTTAGTTGGAGCATGTACATTAATTCTGGGTTGGACATGGCCTTGCATGTTAGGCAGAGATCACCTCTGAGTAGGCGGTATGCAACTGAGTACAGCTGGAGTTTCTTCAGTCGAGCTGCATAGTGCATCTGCTTAAGGCCAGTGATCCTCTTGGTGAGGAACTTCTGTGGTCTTTCCAGTTGTTGCAGGTGTCTTGTAAGGTACATCCCAAATGGGGCATTGTACTCTATGATAGGTCTGATGAGTGATATCTGGATGCAAACCCTTTTGTGATTTGTTGGGCCACAGAGAAGGATTTTCTAACCACTTTGGCAATGTGATTATGAAAGGAGAGGTTACTATCTACTTGGGTCCCCAGATCTCTTAGGGGCTACCACCTATGTTGTAGTTTGTGGGTACATTGTTTTTTTCCAAAGGGGATGACTATGCTTTTTTGGCATTTAGCTTGAGGCCATGGTTTTGACACCAGGTATCTGTCTCAGTGAGACCCTTTTGGAGGATGTCTGTGTCAGCCAGAGAGTCAGTTATAGCCCCTAGCTCCTGTAAAGATCAGGACTTCTTCTTTTGTATAAGCGACTTACATTATTCTAAGCTGAAGTACGTTTTAATGTATTACCTTTCAATGTTAATCAAGATGTAAAACCTCATGTGCAGTAAACTGAATGTTGTAACAGCAGAACTGTCTCAGTGTCTTCATTGAGTAAAGGTACAGTCTACCTTAATAGTGTAGTACAACTCTAACTTAACCTTCCTGCTAACCTCACCTTTGTGGATCTAAATGGAGCATACCTACCACCATCACCTGCTTTGTCTTTTCAAGGATATCAGGAAAAATGGCATGCAATTAGAGCCCAATTCACATATCAGATGATACACAATGACAGATGACATTGCCAACTGCATTTGCACAATAGAAAGCACACAAATGGACAAGGGTCAAATTTGAGTATGATTTCTTCAAAGTACTCTTCAGCTGAGAAACATCACAGTGAGACTTGGCCAAGCATTGTACAAAGGATAAAGCAAAAAAAAAAATAATAATTATTATGATGATTTTTTTTAACTTTGTGATCTTATACCTTTAAATGTTCACATTAAGCAACCCTACTTTCACACAAATGTCACAATTTTCACACCTGATCCATGATACCACAGCATTACCATGAAACATTGACAAATTAATAGTGTTTGCCACATCAACACTGACATGATGAGGTAGATAAAGTAGAGTACATATGATCAGCTTAGTAATTCTGAAATTCTACATATAGAAAGCAATATACCCATTTTCTCACACTTGTCCTTTGTAGAGTCATTGTAGAAGTCTTGCTGAATGTGATACTTATAGAAGTTATGCTAGTGAAGCACATGACAGTACAAATGTCTGCAAGACAAGAGTGTGTTCTCCCTTTTCTTTTGTCAGCACTTCTCACTTTTGATGGATTTACAAAACAATTGCATTACATTTTGCAATGATTTTGACTTTTTCTGTCTGTATGTTTATCTTGTATGACTTGATTTAACTTACAGACACTGTTTTCCTCAGAACCATAGTCTTCTAACAATATTTTACTAAAGATAGTATAAAGGGTATTTCCTAAATCAGTAAATGTAAGAAAAAAAATGCTGTATGCCTATTCTTTCCATCATACTGTTTGTAAATGTATTTCCCACTAGCAGAAGTTTTAAATACTTAATTACACTGTTGCTAATGAGTCACACTTGCAAGGCATTACCTAGGATGTTTGTATGGTAATGTGTAGGTCCTCACACCATGTTTACTTGGCAAATTGAGTGATTCAGGAATGATAATAAGCTGACACCTGATTTACATATTCCATGTGTCCTAAGGGTTAATCTACATGAGATAAGAAGAAACTGTGGTGAGGGAATTTCATCATGCTAGGGAAGACAGCACAGATTCCCCAAGTGCTTCACATTCAATCTACTGCTGCTGACTGTTTTAGACTCACTGCATTTAATTTCTTTTGGGATTAATGTCCTATAAGTTCTGTGAATAAATATTATGTTCTTATAATATACTGCTTACAGTATTATTTTAGTATGTTTTTCTTTGCAAAATGAATGATGTCTACACTTAGCACAGTTGTGTCTGCAATGAAGGTATTACAATTGTATTGCAATGATCCTCTTACTTCTATACCAAGGGTTTCTGGAAACATTTCCCTTAGGATGTTCATACATTTCTAACTTGAGAAGCTTATGTAGGTTATGGTGACTTTTTGAAATCTGTTCAATGGTAAAGCTGTTCTATATGCCTGACATAGCTTTTTTTCAATATTAAGTTTTGTTATTGCCATTGTGTGGAGGATGGGTTATTGTACAAGGTCTTGGTTTTTTTTATTAAAAATGATTGCAGTCTATATTTTGCAATGTTATTTATGTAACAGAAATTTAACAGTTGCTATGACAATGATCCTTTAATTCTATTTTGTTGATTTCTGAAACATTTCCTGAGGATGTTGACACATGCCTAACTTGAGAAGCTTATTGCAGGTTAAACTGACATTTAAGAAACTTCATTGCTAATGTTCTTTTTATATCTTAGACATAACATTTTTCCCTGACGAAGTGATGTTACTTGGCATGGGGGGTATGGTGAATTTTACAGGTATTGGTTAGATGTTCTTATTTTTAATGGTGATGCCTACATAGTAATTTGTTTTCTGCAAAGTGTTAAATCAGCGCGTAATGACACAGCCCCTGTTGAATTGCCTGATAACATTGTTTAACTTCACTACAGGGATGTGGCACCTAAACCAGCTGTCCTATATCAATCTACATTCTCACATGCTGAAAATAAGGTAATAGTCAAAGCCCTCTAATCATGTGGGGCACACATCTTAGAGGAATGCTTACCTAACAAGCCTTTCCGTGACCATGTACTGATGCCATATTGTCAAAAATATAACTGCTGTTGGTGGCTATAGCCATGACTACAAGGCTATTAGAAATAGGATCAGTGACATGATAAAGAATGCTATGTCTAGAGACAGGGTTCTTGCTCTGGAATGCAGAGCTACTTGGGGTGGGCCTGCTACCAGATCACCACTCACTGAGATGTAGGAGTTCCTGTCAACTGTAAGGGATTCAGGCAGCACAAATAAGTTATTCAATGCTGTTACAGATGTGGCAGCAGTGGTGGAAGACAACCACAGAGCATCCTTACACTACTGATGTTCCAGGTTTTTTCTGTCACATAGCTAGATAGATAAATAGATAGATAGATAGATAGATAGATAGATAGATAGATAGATAGATAGATTGATAATTTAAAAATGTGCTATAATACTCTTGTTTAAGTGGTCATCTTCAGTTTAATGCTTATCATGCCTCTATCACTTTTACTTTTGTTTGGCTGGGGACATTTGGCATTCTGATTCAATTGCCACATGCAGATGTTATGGGCATACCTGATTTTTCATTGTTTATATACAGATCTGTAAATATATCTTAGTTCAAATGTTTAGTTGCATTTTCATCTATTGTTAATTTATTCTGGATTAGATTGCATATTTCTGATAAATTTGTCTTATATTTTTTCCTGTTTTTGTGTTTTAATAGTATAACAATTGGTGAGACTGGCACCAGCACTGTGGAGCTCCTACCTCCTGATTTTGGAGTATCTGTAGCTTTGGACAATCATGGTGATGCTGAACAGGCTCAGTGTGGGGATGCAGAGGGTATATCTGACATGGAGGATGTGGATCCCACATGCCTCCCCATAGTTTAGACACAGTCTGCATACCTACACATACCTATGACACAGAACCACCTGACATTGTATAGTGTGGGGAGGACATGGTTGGTTGTGATAGTGTAATTATCCCAGTTGCTGAGGTAGCAGCATCTCCCCTTAACCATCCTGAGTGTTGAAATACCATACAGAGGTTCTGGTAGATGTGATCAGAGCAGGCATATGTACCTCACTCCCTGATGTAGGTGTGTTAGTAGGTGCTACCCAGCTTATGTGCAAGGCCATTTTAGAGGCACAGGCAAGTCTGACCAGGGCCTCGGAAGTCAGGGTACTGCATACCATGCATTCTGATATGTGACTTCTTAGTCCAGATGAATGAGACACTGGACTGTGCAATGTCTATTATGGAACATCTGCTGGGGAAGGACAGCAATCATGCGGTTGAGTATCCAGTATATCAACAGCTGTAGCTTGACATAGAGGTTGCCAAGTCAGATCCCACTCCTACAGTTGTACTAATTCCACTACTCCATTTGTGATCAAGGTGTCAACACACAGACTTGGTAGATCACATTATAGTGGCCATGGGTGTCATTTAGTTTTGGTGGCAACCTGACCTCTAGACAGGGATATGGACTAGCAGTGCATCTAGTGTTAGAGGTAGTTCTCATGGTTGGTACAACAACAGTGACCTCAATCCTCTACCATGGCTTATACCTTTCCAGGACGTTAGAGCATAGTGCTAGCACTAATACTTTGGCTATGTTCCTGCAGAAACACATACAATACAACTCACATTCCTCATACCACACACACACACATACACACACACACACACACACACACACACACACACACACACACACACACACACACACACACACACACATTCTTCTTTAATGTCACGCTTGCTCTCTTATAACCCTCATTCCTAATCTGTACAAGTGATGATGACAATGGTCTGACCTTTACACATTTCTTTGTGACTTAGGATTGCCTATGACTGATTCACCAAGTGTAGAGCTAATGCTTGCTTACTCAGATACCTGCTTTCATCAAAATCTGTACTGATTTTTATTTTGTCAAAAAATCACTTCAGGAGCCAGTGAACATAAAGCAACTAAAAACAAAAAATAGTTCACTATACAACAAAGGACCCCGAACTGTATTAGTGTAAAAAATGTTGACCCCAAACTGTATTAGCATAAAAATGTATTGTTTGATCAGATTTTTCTGATTACGTGTTTGTACGAAAGCAGAGATTAAAACATTTTTTACTCTAATACAGTTTGGGGTCCTTTGGTGTATAGTGAACTATTTTTTGTTTTTGATTTTTATTTTACTTCAGTCTGCTTAAGCTCAATGTTGGCTCATATTTGCAGTTGTAGTAGTAGTACTAGTAGTAGTCATACAGCACTATAAATTATGACATTCTGTTCACTCACACCTTGTGCAGATAATGCTGACATTGATCTGGTCTCTGTGGGGTGTAACTTGGGTGACTTTTATATCTGATGCACAACAGTTAGCAGGCCAAGCATACTTTCTGACAAGCTTGTTTTCTCAGACAGGTACATATTAATACTTCTTATTCTGTTTGTTGCAGCTAGTCTGAGCTGCTGTTCACTTCTAAAATTTAGTCAAGCATTCGAATTATTATTTTTTAACATATCCAAAGCGATCATTTTGCCATATAATGTATCACTGGATTTATCTGTGAACATCATATTACACAGTAATGCATATTTAGTGAACAAAGCATATGTTGATTCTGAAATAATTCTTTCCTCACGATGTTAAGATGCATCATTCAAACTGATTAAACCCTTTTTGCCATATTCTGGTGTTTGTTGCCTGCAGGTTTTTCTTACATCTTATTGCAGGGTTAAAACCTTTTCACTGTAAAATACTATCTAAATACTATCCTTAATCATAATATTCTCAACCTCTTACTGAAATGACAAATACTTTTTACACACAACTGCTGTCTGTACAATCCATTAAGTTGCATATGTGCTTTCTCTTTAGTGACTTCTGCCTCTGTAAAGTCTTAGAATGTATATATAACTACTGTTTGTGTATAAATATAAATAGACATGTAACTACTCTGTGGTTGATTGGAACTTCGTATAATGCAATGTAAACAAATGGAGCTTTTCTCCACAGGCCTGTCCTGAAAATGGGTATACCCAAACAGACTTCCTGGTAAACAAAGACAAATCAATTAATCAATCTTCTACTCAGACTTCCAATATTTTACTTTTATTCTTTTTTCATTTTCAATCTCATAAACAGTATCTTCACTTTTTTACTATGTACATACTCCTTCAATAACTGTGGTATGCTTTCTTGCTTTTATTCAATTTATCAGCACAATTTACAATGTCAAGATAAATAATCCTGTGTTTTAAAGGATATTATTTTTTTGTTTGTCACTAAACATAATCTAATAAGTTCAGGAAGAACACAAAGAAATGAAATGCACTTCTTATTTCTTAGTGTGTAACTACACTCAGAGAACTGTAGTGTAAGGATTAGTACCTTTGTTTTACAATTCTGGGATCCTGAGTTCAGTTTTAACCTCTTGTTAATATTTCAGCAGAGTTCACCTGATCCCATAAGTCCTTGTGGAATTCTCCAGAAACACAGGATTCCACCAAAATCCAAAGCATGTTGCTTATAGCAACTGGTTACTATCAGTTGTGTCTCGAGGTTTTCTGTATGCATATGTGAGAGGGACCCTTCATGTCTAATAAAACGGTAAATCCTATCTTACATCAAGTATTACAATAAGGTCATTTTGACTAAAAACTGGATTAAGTGCTGTCTGATAAACTTACAAAGAAGTACTTAAATATACAAAATAAAAATAATGTAAGTGTTTTATGGAGTTTTCTCTAGGCTGCTTTCTATAAATATGAAACTGGTTTTGTTTGTTTAGCATAGTAAATAAGTTAAAAATAGATAGTGTCATGCATGATATTCTTTGAAGAATTCCAGGAAACTGGCTTTTGTTGGCTTTCAATGATAAACACAGTTAGAAAACATACTAAAATTGGCATTGTAGAAAAAATTGATTTGCATAACCTCAAAGATGAAATTCATAATACTAATGAAAACAGTTTTGTTTCAGTCATTAATTTAATCTTGCTTGATTGCATTACAAAAATCATCCTGTCCTTTCATATTTCTTATTCTGAATTTATTCTAGAAACTTTTGATCCAATATAAATGAACACTATTTATTGATTGCCATGCAAAGAAGCCTTATGTGAGCCACCTTAATGTCATAAACAGTGAAAGGAATATTTCACAGTGCCAGCCTATTTAATACTTTGCACAGGTGTGAAAACAGAATTAAGATTAATTTTAAACACATTTTTGTTGTTATATGGCAATATTTTTCAACTTAATGTTCTAGCTATTCATTAACCCTGATTAAATTGACATACTACAATATAGAACGCCAGCTTTCTCCTCAGGAGAGTTGATGGTCAACTAGAGTTTTTCAGGATGATGTGGCCTTCGAGACTCCTTCTAAAATGATGCAGCTGTGAAATTTAAAATAAAGTGCACAAATCTGAAACAATTAACTACAAATAATTTAAAGAGTCATAGAAATTTCCCTACATTATTTTCAATAGTTTTTTTGCACGGAGGCTTTATCAACTGCAAATTCATATAAGATTTTTTGCATAGAAAAGCCTAGCATGAAAGGTTTAGTTTCATGTGTAATCATTACACTACAAGGTCAAGTATAAAGCTACTCTTCAATGTAAACAACAGAATACTGCTATATGCACATATACACACACGTGCGTGCATGCACACACACACATACACACATACACACACACACACACACACACACACACACACACACACACACACACACACACACACACACACACACACACACACACACACACACACATATATATATATATATATATATATATATATATACGCATATATATATGTGTATATATATATATATATATATATATATATATATATATATATATATATATATATATAAATTCATTTTAGAAGCTCGAAATGCTGAAATATCGAATTTCAGAATTTCAAGCCCATAAGGTGGAAATCTCAAAAGCACAAAAACCCAGAAGCGCAAAATTCAAAATCTCACAAATCCGAGATGTTGAACTAGCGCGTCTGCTATACACAAACACAAACCTTCCTCCCCACACACACACTCTCTGTCCTACATAAAATCAAGCCCCCCAGGAGTCCCCGTGGACTATGATGTTTGCAGATGACATTGTGATCTGTAGTGAAAGTAGGGAACAGGTGAAGTAGACCCTGGAGAGATGGAGATATGCTCTAGAGAGAAGAGGAATGAAGGTCAGCAGGACTAAGACAGAATATATGTGTGTGAATGACAGGGAGAATAGAGGAATGGTGGGGATGCAAGGAGTAGAGGTGGTAAAGCTGGATCAGTTTAAATACTTGGGATCAATAGTTCACATTAACGGTGAGTGTGGAAGAGAGGTGAAGAAGAGAATACAGGCAGGATGGAGTGGGTGGAGAAGAATGTCAAGAGTGATTTGTGCCAGACGAGTATCAGTAAGAGTGAAAGGGAGGGTCTACAAGAGGGTAATGAGACCAGCTATGTTATATGGGTTGGAGACAGTGGCATTGACAAAAAAGCAGGAGTTTGAGCTGGATGTGGCAGAGTTAAAGATGTTAAGATTTGCACTGGGTGTGACGAGGGTGGACAGGATAGGAATAAGTATATTAGAGGGTCAGCCCAGATTGGAAGGTTTGAAGACAAAGCTAGCGAGGCAAGATTACATTGGTTTGGACATGTGCTGAGGAGGGATGCTGAGTATATTGGGAAAAAAAATGCTAAGAATGAAGCTACCAGGTAACAGGAAAGAGGAAGGTCTAAGATAAGGTTTTTGGATGTGGTGAGAGAGGATATGCAGGTGATTGGTGTGACAGAGCAAGATGCAGAGGACAGGAAGAAATGGAAACAGGTGATCTGCTGTGAAGACCCCTAAAGGGAACAGCTGAAAGAAGATAATTATCAGCATACCCAAGAATCAGAGCTCAAAAGCTCTTTAGTATTGCACTCCTGAACACTGCCCAGAGGTCTTTTCTGAATTTGCTTTTTAAATGAGAGAGTATTCCAAAAAACTGATTTTATATTTATCAGTTCTAAAATGTAATCCTTATTCTGCTGCCCAAGTTACAATAGCTGACAAATACATATTAATTTTTTCATAGTCTTTTCTGCTGACTACTACAAACCCAGTTCTGCCAACATCAGCAAATGTATTCATCCAAACTGAAGGATGCCTGAGTATGCACAAAAACTCTAGGTTAAATACTATAGAGACCACTATTGATGCTTGGGGCATTTAACACAAAACATTAGCAGATTGTGATTTTTGACTCTGTATGATCACACATTCCTGCCAGTCTATTAGCCAGTTTCCTGTCTACCTTATAAGGTAAAGGTTATATCTATTATCAACTAGTGACCTAATATGAAGAAAATTGAAAGCCTTAGATAGAAAAGATTGCATCAGATTCTAGCCTAAATCAGTTGCAGTTGTAACCTGATGATAAAACTCTCTGTCATAATGATTAGTGCTAAGCAACCGTTAATAGCACCATCTTGATATATTCCTAAATGTAATTGTCCCTTAGTTCCATTATTCTGAGACTGCATCTCTCAAGATAGATGTAATACTCACTGTTTACTTACATGTTTTTGCAATCTTTTTCAAAATAAATTTAATATTAGATTGTTTCCAAGCAGTTGTCTGAATTACAGATCTCAGTAAATTATTAAATATAACTTATAATGGGAGTTTTTCCATAGTTCCATTATTCTGAAAGTTGTAGTGGGACTGCAAGTTCATATTTCAGATTGCACAACATAACAACAGGAATATTACCAGGCCCAATAGACATACTTATTTTAATTTTCTTCAGTAATACTTTAATCACGTCTGAAGTTATAATTGGACAAAGTTTGTCAAATACTAAGTTGGATAATTCCGTTTCATTCAAGTTCTTTGTGCTTCTTTTATGGCTCATGAAATAGTCATTAAATGTACTGGCTATCTCAGTGTGTTCAGTTAAACTGTTTTCTTCCATTAGAGGAGTTATTCCTGAATGTGTCTGTTTTATATGATATATATACTACACACACACACACACACACACACACACACACACACACACACACACACACACACACACACACACACACATTTGTATATATTATATTATATGTTTTTCATTTTATTTTCTAACAAGCTAATCCTTATTTCAGACTTTTCCTTCTTTGTTGTTATGTACTTCAGAAAATATTTAGTAATCTTAATTAAGCTGGTTTTGTTTCTTCTTCTTGGAAATTTTTTATATATTCAATTTTCTTTTTGTTTTCTCCTTATAAATTTTGAGAATATTCAAATTTTACCATGTTGGTAACTTGTTCCATTTCACAAGCCTTTTTGTCAAGGACTGTGGTTAGTTCTAAAGCTTTGTTTAGCAATTTATGTAATTCAGAGTATCTGCATACCATTTCTTACCTATTACAGAATGTATTCCCATCAGTAGAATATGATTTGTCCTTTATGTAACTGTAGTTAATTTTATAATAATTATATATTTAATATGGTGGGTACTGTCTTGAACACTAAGCTATTACAGTTCAACTTCTCAAGAGGTACACATATCTGGATATATTGTACCAGGCTATCCACATTTGCTGCAATCAGATCTAAGATATTACTACATCTAGTTTAGCTATTAATCAATTATGTTAAACCATTGAGTGTTATACTATCTAAAGAGCAAAGGCTCTTGCCACGCCCATAGTGCCTTTTTTAGGCAAGGCTCAAAAGACAAACCCACCTCCATAGGTATCACAAGGGATAAGAAACTAAGAGTAATGCTAATCAATGCCAGAAGTCTAAACCTCAAGATGCACGCATTCGAAACTCTCCTTAGCATGGAGAACATTGATATCTGTGCAGTAACAGAAACATGGTTCAAGGCTCCCAAGAGCACACCAGCACTACCAGGTTATACCTCATACCATGTTTTTTGGCCCCAAAACTTGGACCGAACCACAAAAGGAGGGGGAGTATCAATATTCGTCAAAGATACCCACACCTCCAGGTTGGTGGCACACCACGAAGCATCAGAGACTATCCGTGTGCAACTAACAGTGGGTAAAGCTGCCTTCCAGTTTATAGCCTGCTACAGACCACCCTCCCAAACCCAGGAACCCCACTCGGCCTTCCTGAGAACACTGGAAAATATGAAGGTCTCTCCAAACACCATTATATTGGGCGACTTCAACTACCCTAACATAGACTGGGAGCATTACTCTAGGTCCAACACCCTAGCCCAAAGGTTCCTAGAATTTATAAACTCAAATGCTATGGAACAACTTGTTGCCACTCCCACCAGAGGGGAAAACATACTGGACCTGATCATCACCAACATGGAGACTCTATGCTCCAGACCAGAAGTGTATCCCTCACTGGTAAGATCAGACCATAAACTAATCTCACTAGATATTCACATCCCGACCCCAGCCCCTGCCCAGAAAACCACAGTGAAAAACTTCTCTAAAGCAAATTTCACACTCCTCAAAACCGAGGTGGAATCCTTCAAATCCTCCGGGCCAGTGGAAAATAGGGTCCAGACTGCAGAATCCTTTATAAATGCATTCTATGAACACCTTCAGGAATGCATGGATCATGCAATCCCAAATAAAACCAAGAGCCAATCCTCCAAAGTTAGGTGTCCTGTCTGGTGGACTCCAGCCATAAACAAACTATACAATAGAAGGAGGAAGCTACTACATGATAGAGCAAAATCCCAAAAAGGGAAGGCATCTCTGATCAGTATTAGCAAAAAACTACGGGCACTCATAAAATCGTCTAAGGCCAGCTTCGAGAGAAAAATTCCACAGGACACTAAGGATAATCACAAGGCTTTCTTTAGTTATGTTAGGAACCTGGGTAGGAATTCCCAGATATGCTCAGAATTAGTTCAAAATGACAAAAAATACACCGATCCCACAGACATTGCCAGCATCCTAGCTGACAAGTTCAGTGCAAACTTCTCCTCCCCTTCCCCACCAAAAGGGCAAATATCTATCCCAGCAGAGTGCTGCCCCCCTGACTTCTCAGATGCTCAGGTAAGAGCCGCCCTCTCCAAAGCAAAAAACACAGCATCAATGTGACCAGACGGTGTTCCGGGCTGCGTCCTACATGAACTCCAAGAAGAACTAAACCCAAACATAAAACTACTGTTCAATCTCAGCCTTACTACAGGATATGTATCCAAAGAGTGGAGTACAGCAACAGTGGTCCCTCTCCACAAAGGTGGTGCCTCAATGGATCCTGGAAACTATCGCCCCATAGGCTTGACTAGCTTGGTCTGCAAAGCTATGGAAAGGATCATCATGGACCTCATAAATAAAGATATTGGGGACCTACAGACACTGGATCCTACCCAGTTTGGCTTTGTTAAAGGCAGATCCTGCCTCTTAAACCTGGTTGATTTCTTTGAAACAGTCACCAAGCCCATTGAAGGTGGTCCACACAGCCTACCTGGACCTTGCAAAAGCCTTCGATACATACCCCACTCTGGCATTATAGATAAGCTCACCAGCTTAAATATAAACCCCTATGTCACTAGATGGGTTGCAAACTGGCTCAAGGACAGAACCCACATGGTTAGAATTGCTGGAGCCATGTCAGACTCCAAACCAGTTACAAGTGGCGTCCCAGAAGGCTCAGTCCTGGGACCTCTCTTGTGCGGTATATATTTCTCGGAGGTACAGGCTAACACAGAAGGACTGTGGCTGACCAAGTTCGCAGATGACTGCAAACTGGGTGCCATAATCGACTCTCCAGCCGACACAAGCATCCTACAAAAGGGCCTCAAAGAAGCAGACAACTGGTGCCAGAGCCATGGCCTCAAGCTAAACGCCAAAAAGTGTATAGTCATCCCCTTTGGCAAAAATAAAGTGCCCACAAATTACCACATAGGTGGTAATCCATTAAGTACGGAAGAAGTAATTAGGGACCTGGGGACCCAAGTTGATAGCAATCTCTCATTTGATAACCACGTGGCCAAAGTGATTAGAAAAACATTTTATATAGCCCACCTAATCATGAAGGGATTCACATCTAGATCAGGGGAGGTCATCGTGCCTCTTTACTCATCCCTCATCAGGCCCATAATTGAGTACAATGCCCCTTTTGGGATGTACCTTACCAGACACCTGCAGCAACTGGAAAGACCCCAAATGTACCTCACCAAGAGGATCAAAGGGCTCAAACAGATGCCATATGCTGCCCGGTTAAAGAAACTCCAGCTCTACTCAGTGGCATACCACCTGCTCAGAGGCGACCTGTGCCTGATGTATAAAGCCATGTCCAACTCGGAATTAATGGACATGCTGCACCTCAGAAAATCCAAATCCCATTGAGCTACCGAGAGACTTGAACCTCAGCACTGAAATAAATAGGACATGCTGGAGGGACAGATTCATAACCCAGAGGCTCCCTTCACTCTGGAATAAAATCCCAGTCCAGGTTAGGCAGAGTCCCTCATTGACTCTCTTCAAGAGGAATCTTGATGAGTGGATGGGAGATAGTAGGTTTACCCCGGGTATCACTTCTGTGTCACTGTTAGACAGAGGCACAGTATACTAACCTTGAAAAAGGGCATAGCAAAATTCATTTAAAATAGGTGGCGAAAGCCAAACACGCTCTGGCTAGGCTTATAAATGCCTTAGGGCAGATAGCCTAGTATGAACCTATGAACCTAAACATTTTCTTGCAAAGTTATAAGTCACAATACAATCTACCCAGTCAATATTGGGGTAGTTGAAATCTCCTGTTAATATAAACTCTGAATTATCAAGAATCTTATTCAAAATTTCAAGCATTCAAGGTGTCCAGATGATCATTTATTAGGGGAGCATAAATTATGCAATCACATGTACACAGTCTTTTTGGAAATACATATATACTGCCAAAGTTTCCAATTGTGTAAAAACTAGACTAGAATGAAGTGATTCATGAACAAAACTAAGATGTCACTGCCTTTTTTTTTGTAAACATTCATGTTTTATAAAACCTGGAAAGTTAATACCACTGGAGTTGCATGCTTCAGCTACAAGCCCTACATTTTGTTGGCTGATGTCTGAACTTGACCATTTATTACACTATTAGGTCTGTTACTTCTTAAACTAGGGGTGCAATGAATCCTAAAAAAATGTGTTAAGCTGTCAATAATTTTGATACTAAATTTCTTGAACCTTAGAAATTCAGATGTAACTTCTCCCAACAAAACATGCATTGATCAACATTATACTCTAAGCTACACAGTAAAGACGTGTTTTATTATACAAATAATCATTCCATTTTGCAGACATTATAATCTCCCTAAAGGCAACGTTTATTCTGAACTTTTGTTTTGAAGAAGACTTTTGCACTGATTCATAACCAGTGTTTTATATTATCTCTAATTTATTATAATTATTTAAACTGCAGAGGTTTTTGTTTTATTTTTAAAGACTGTAAAATTGTTATTCTTAAAATGTTTTGTAATAATTTGGAGCTTTTCTCCCCAAGCCTCCACTGAAAATGGGCTTCTAACCAGACAGACTTTCCTGGTAATCAAATTGCAATAAATAAATAAATCAATGACTATTATAGGATTGGAATCTAACTTATTAACAGAACAATGAATTCCACCCATCCAGAAAGATATAACTTCTGTTACACTTCTAATAGATTTACTTGAGCTACACAGACACTCATTAGAATAATTTATTGATTTACTTTCACAAATCATGATTACATTTGCCAACTTATTACAATTCAAGAATTAATTAGTAGGATTGTAAATCTTGTTGTCTAAATGTTGCTTGCATAATACACAATCTAATATGGCTTTATTATGGCAAAGGTCATCAAATTCTTGCTTATTTAATATGTCAGTGGCAACAAGCTGTTCAAACTACTCAAGGCAAAGTACTATATAAAACACTAATTTTATCAATTTCATGACTAACTATATTGTTTATTCCCTTGAACAAATATTAGTTATTAGATATATAGGAAAACAAACAAACAAATAAAAGCAAAAAAAAAAAAGAAACAAGAAAAATACAAACACTGTTTTTCTCTGGTCTTTAAAAGGACTAGAGGGTGAACACAAAATAGTCGGATGAAACATATTTCATACAGCAATGAGACAACATGTCTCCACACAGATCACATGTAATGTGATGAAGCATATTGGTTCTACGCAAAGGCGCTCACATTCTTTTATGTTCATTTAACTAAAAAAACAGTTGTACTTTATCTGCAGTGTTTGTCGCCCTCTGGATTACATTTTCTTGAGCATGAGCATATTACTAACAGATAAGTAGTTAGTGTGGGTAAAGGGGCCAAACTCCTCAGCACAGAGTGTTATGGGATAGGATCAATAGATGCCATGTCAATTCATTCTTTAGTGCACTATTGGCATTCAGAAATTATATGATAAAGTTCAGTATTTCACACTTAGGAAATATTTGAGATGTGGTCACTAGTGTGGTACATTAAAACTATAAGATATTTATGGGTTGTTTTCTTGTCTAGGGTTTGAGTCCCATGGACTTTTTCTATTACTGTGTAAGTCTGAGTGGGTTGAATGTATAGGCAGTGCTCTGGGGCTTTATTTAAACTAGGGTGGTCTCCTTTTTGGTCTCCACTGCATTCCTAGTAAGTATCGATTCACCTATAGTTTAACCATATTTAAATGGATACAAACTAGTTAATGATAAACTTAAGAGATTTATTTCTTTTTTGACCATTGTAATTTAGATCATTTTTATAAGGTACTCATAAATAAATATTAAATGAACATCTTAACATATTAGTAATTATATTAAAAGTTTTATATTTATTCTGTTGGGACCTTCTTTCTTGTGGACAGAACTTTTACATTTTGC
The DNA here is from genome assembly GCF_019279795.1 of Protopterus annectens. Classification (NCBI taxonomy): domain Eukaryota; kingdom Metazoa; phylum Chordata; order Ceratodontiformes; family Protopteridae; genus Protopterus; species Protopterus annectens. Next base: position 1,294,665,466 of record NC_056741.1, read on the forward strand.
TTTATATAACATATACAATGCATTTATTCAATGACACATGCAGTCATTGAATTAGAACTAGAAGGGTAGTTTGAATGGAGTTTCTATTTAATTTAGAAACCTTAAGTTTCATGGAATGTAATTAGTTTACATGTAATTTACCTACTTTAATACTGTTAAGCATTTGCTTTTTGTGTCTTTGCCAAATAAGATGAGTTAACCGGGCAACCTCAGGATCAGTGTTATTTTCAAAATATACAGAAACTCCTCCTTTTAATCTGCTTTTCCCTGGATCCCCACCAAGCCAAGTTTGAACTACTGGCCTGCAGTACTCTTTTACAGAACCAGGCAACCTCAGGATCAGTGTTGTTTTCAAAATATACAGAAAATATGTTTTATCACCTGGGCAAAATTAATTGCCAGCCCTTGTTTAATTTCTATTTTTTAACTAAAGCATTCCACCATAAATGTTAGCTTGCCTCTCCCAATCCTCTTTGTGTAGCTGCTTGTCTTGTCGGGTAGAGTGCCCATACCTAAGGTTATTTTTCATATTTGTTTCTTTTCTTTGGAAAATTTATTGATGTTGATTTACACTTTTGTAAAGTGTGATGAAACTAGACATGTATTTTTAAGGGAAACAGTATTTGCAATACTTCTATGTGCTCTTGAAACTGTTTACCTAGCCTTAGTAGTGTGTACATTTCCTCGCCTATTCATTTAGAATGTGTGTTATACCACTTGACAAACCTGTAGTGTAATTTATATCAGTAGTCCTTCATCTGTTTTTAAAATCTTAGCAGTCCATGTTGTACTTCTCTATGTATAACAAGTACAGTATTGTGTTGGCTAATATGTGCTTAGTTCTGTAAATGTTATCTTTTTTTACACCCTCTGATATATTTATAACTGCATTAATCTGTTGAACGTGTTAACTGCCAAAACTAGTCTTAAATTTAACATCATCACAGAGGCTTTTATCTATGTATAGGTTACCTAGTTATTATTATTATTTTTTTTTTTCTGTTAGCACCTTTGTACCTATTGTTTTTTTTTATTATTATTAACAAATGCAATATATTGTGTTAACATTTATTTTTCTTCCCAGCTCTTCCTTTTAATTTACCTTTCCCTGGATCCCTGTCAAGCCAAGTTTGAACTATTGGCCTGCAGTACTCTTTTACAGAACTGGGCAACCTCAGGATCAGTGTTGTTTTCAAAATATGCAGAAAGTGCGTTTTATCCTCTGGACAAAATTAATTGCTAGCCCTTGTTTAATTTATATGTTTTAACTAAAGCACTCCACCACGTTCATTAGCTTGCCCCACCTAATCCTGTGCTTCCTAACAGCAGTCTCCCTTTGCATGCTGTTTAACTATTTGAAAGCCCTGCTGTATTTCTAGTATTACTAAATCCTTTCCCTATAAATTGTGGTCTTTCTAAATCCCACATACTCCTGGTACAAGTGGTTTATTTTATTTTATAAGAAAGGTTTGCAAAACAAGTGAGTCCAAATACCTACTGCTTTTCCTGACTGTTTCAGGACATTAGCTGCCCCCTCCCCATTCTGTCCTTCTGACAGCAGTCTCTCTTTATATACTGTTAAACTATTTGTAAGCCCTGCTGTTTTTCTACTACTACTAAACCCTTTCTCTTTTAAATGCTGGTCTTCCCAAATTCCACATAATCCTTGGCAAAAGTAGTTATTTTATTTCAATAAGAAAGGAAGGCAAAACAAGCAAGTCCAGAGTATCTACTGCATTTCCTGATTGTTTCTGTAGGCTTGCACATCCGTGAAATTAGGGCCAGCCCTTTTCATCATAGTATTGGCTATCCACCTCTTTTCTGGTCTATTCTGCTCCTCTCCCTCCCCCATAAGACCAATTACAGCCTAACCTAGCTTTTTTTGGCTACAGGAGCCATTTTTAAAATCCCCTTGGTGTAGCTGCTTGTCTCGTCGGGTGAAGTGCCTGTATCTAAGGTTCTGCCTGCAATACAGTAAAACGGTGATTGCTGGGGTCCTGAACTTCTTCCAAGAAAATTCCAAGAAAGAGAGTGAATGTATGTACATACCTTACTGAAAAGAAAAAAATATATTCCTAAAAGTCTATGTTTGTACAAACTATTTTTCCTTTAACTGTTGTCCTGCCCTGCTCTACTCTGTAATAGCTGCTTGTACACCACCGCCCTGTTTTACATCTTTCTTTTTATAGCCCTCTCTGCAGCAAACTTTCCCCTACCACCTTGTACTCTAATGGCTAAACTTCTTTCTTTCTCCTTTAGTGGTACTTAGCACACTGGTCTTTTTTCCTCATCTTTCCACTGTAAACTCTGCAGACCACTGACTTTTCCTTGTTACTACTTTTTTTTAAAAAAATGCTCCGAGTGTTTTCCCTCTTTTTCTTCTTTAAAACCTCCTTTGCTGCTTGCCTGATTGTTCTTCTTTTCTATTTAGCCGTTTAATCAACTTGGTCCTACCCACTCTGTTTGCCCTTAGCTTTGCACGGGCTCCCTCCGCTCCTCTACCCTATCCCCTTTCCCACCCACCCCACATTCATTACATTTATACCATCCATACCACATGCCTTCCTTTTCTCAAACCAATCCATTAACTCCTGCTCCCTTCTATTACCTCCCCATCACTCTCTCTCCCTTCTGTCACACTACCTACCTTTGTCCCACCCCTTAACATCCTTCCTTGCCATAATTGTATTCTCTTAACTTTTAATTAACCCCTCACTCTTCTCAATACTCCCTTCTGGTTCACAATACCTTTCACCTCTGCATTTTCCACTATTTTTTCATCCACTACTCGTCTCTCAAAATGTAACCTCTCTATCTTTCTGCCACCTTTCTTTTCTTCCTTTCACTAACAACCTCTTGCCATATACCACTCCGCTATTAATCATCTACACCTACTCTCCCCTTTTCTTTCAGCAGCCACATTACCTCTCAACTGCATTTTATGTATCCATCTCTTTCCCATCTCACACTCTGATCTTTTCAGAATTACTATTTTTCCAAATTCATCTCTCTGCACTACTCTAAAACAAAGACATCCTACTACTCTGAACCTACTCACATATCTTTTCACTTTCTTTGACACACTTCTCTTGGATGGGGTCATCCACCCCAATCCAAGACCACCTGCCTCTACCTTTCACAAAATCTCAACTCAAACCTCTCCCCTCACTTATCCCTTTATACCAACACTCCCTCACCCAAATCACTAAAGATCTTCTCTAATATTCAAAGCATGGTTAATAAGATAACAGAACTTCACTCTTGAATTTCTAACACTACTCCCCACATCCTTACACTATCTGAAACCTGGCTTAAACCTCACATCCTTAATACAGAAATCTTACCTCCTGGCTACAACATCTTTTATTCAGATAGAACAAAAGAGGGGTGGGGGTTGCCATCCTCTACTATGATAAACTTAACCTTTTCCCACTCTTTATCTCTGTTCCTAGCTTTACACCTGCAGAAATTCTTATTGTAAACTGTCACCTTAACCCTTACAAAAAATGTGCCTTAGTCCCTATATACATACCCCTCAGTGATAATATTTCTATCCTAGAGAACTTTCTCTCCAGGCTCATGCAATATGTTCTTTAAAAAACTATTATACTTGGAGATGTTAACATACACTGGTCTAAACTGTCTACCTCATCCCCTATTCACAGTCTCAACCTTCATGGATTTCACCAACACATATCTACTTCTACTCAAACAAACAAAATCTCCTTACCTGGACCTTACCTGGACCTATCCTTGACTGAATCCTTACCTCACATTATATCCATTATCACAACCCTAGCATACTTGCTAGTTCTTTGAGTCAGTCTGATGAAGCAGTGATAACATACCGTGAAAGCGCTAACGTTATAGTAAAGGTTTTTATTCTTATTTTTGGCCTCCTGTAGCTTTGGTTCACTTTATGTGCTTTTTGTACATTATTACTTAAAATCTATACTCGATTTGGTCCTCACCAATCAACCAAATACGCCCAATCAATGTGGCAGCCTACCGAACTCTCTGAGGGACCACTGCCCAACTTTTATCCTCAGGCACAAACTTAAAATAATTAACTCTCCCTCCCTTCTACAAACCCACTCTAACAAAAATTTTCCTAAAGACCAATTCATAACAGCCTTGCAGCACTGCAGCTGGTGTACCATCAAAACACTTTCATTAGATAGAGAAAGCAGTTGATTACTTCAATCCACATTCCTAAATATCCTCAACAAACTATCCCCCTTAAAAACAATCAGGGTGCATAGCAACCCCAACCATTGGCTCCAGAAAACCACAAGAGCACTACTTAGAACCATGGATCAAGCCTGGAAAACCTGGTGCCACAACAGATCACCCACAACTGGGTAAGCCTTTCCCAAGCTCTGGAGCAAAAAAAAAAACAGGTTAAGTTCAATAAACAAAATTACTATATCACTCAACAAAACAAATACAGCACCAAACCACAAAAGTTCTGGGCAACAATAAATAACTTCCTACAGCCCAGAAGATCCACCACTCCCACGCCGGATATAACAGGTACAGATCTGGACATATATAATCCAAACTGATACTTTGGGGTCATATTTGAACCTACATAAAAAGGGAAGACAGGTGAACATGAGTGGTACACAGCTCACACTTTCTGGTGATCAATTAAGGGGTTCCTTTCCTTGTGGCCATTGTTCATTGTGTGTATGCATGAGGACATCTAAAGAATTTTCTAGCAGGAATACAGCTAAACTTTTTGAGATTAGATGTTTTGGTAATTGTGGGACTAATTGGGTTATATATCTTTTTAGTTGTTCCTGTTCTGCCTTTTACATTGGGCAGACTTCAAAACCATTGAGAATCAGGATGTCAGAACATTTTAGTGACATTAGGAACAAACGTCCATCTAGTGCGTTATATAAACATGTATTGTTTCACACTAGTGGAAGTTTCAGTTTCAAATCATTTATGCTATTAGGGGTGATAACATCAATAAATTTGGATGGCACGATATGCTTAGTAAGAAGGAAAAAGCCTGGATTATCAGATTGGGGGGTTATTTAACCCAGGTCTTAATGATCACTTATAAGGTGATATATATATATATATATATATATATATATATATATATATATATATATATATATATATATATATATTAGGTGTTTAACCAGGCCTGTATTTCTTCACCATGTAAATATTAAGATATGACTAACTTTCTGCTTTCAGTATGTTTATATAAATTATTTTTATGTTTATTTTTATTTGTGGTAATACATTTTTAAATGTGTAATTGTCCTTATTTATTTACTTATTAGGCAATTATCATATGGCTATATTAAGCTAGGTGATGGAGTATTATACTATCACTGAAGAAGGCTTTGTGCCGAAACCGGTCTGTTATTTGGGTCAGAATAAATATATATTTTGGATATATTCACTCTGGTGCTGGCTGCCTTTTTGACTTACAGATCTGGACATAACCTTCGGCTTTAATAAATATTTCACCTCCTCAATACGCAACCTCTTAAATAACATCACTTCCTGCAACACCCCACAACCACTTCAGGCCCAGATCAATACCATACCTTTCACACTTGTCTGTTTCTACCTCTACTATCCAAAAACTCCTAGCCACACTCAAACCAACCATCCTTGCAGATGATAACCTTCCTGCCAAATACCTCCAAATTGTATCCACAGCTATAGCCGATCCCATTTCTCTTCTAATAAATTGATCCATCACTGAACACACCATTCCATCCCTGAGGAAAACTTCATATATGATATAACTCCACAAAAGTGGCCCCTCTCTAGACCTTTACAACTATCGACCAATTGCAATCCTCTCACCCCTCTCTACAATCCTAGAAAGATGTATTCATCACCAGTTCCTCTCCTATTTCCTCACCAACAACCATCTCTCCTCAACCCATCATGGAGTTCACCCATCCCACAGCACCACCACTGGCCTATTCAAATTCACCAATACTATAAACTCCCACAGGAATCTAGGTAAAATAGTCTATCTACCTTCGTAGATTTTTCCAAAGCATTCAGCACATTCTCACATAATAAACTACTATCTTGTCTCTCTGACCTCAACATTAACAACCCCACCCTATTCTGGTTTAAAAGCTATTTAGATAATTGCCAACAGTCCATCAAATGGCATAACTCTCTATCACCCCCACTCCCAACCTCCTTAGGTGTGCTGCAAGGATCAATCCTAGGCCTCCTTTTTTTAATATCTTCACAAAAAATTCATTCAATCTACCAATAAACTTTCACCATTCCTTAAATGAATAACATAAAATTTAAATATCTTGTTATATAAACCTTTTAAAAAACATATAAAATGAATCATGTTATGTTATATTAAATATATATCATCTAATATCACTTTTACCTGTTCTAAAACTATAAATTTATATTAATATCTTCACAAACCAACTCCACTCAGCTACTTCTAAAGCTGACATAGTGCAATACACTGATGACACAACTCTGATCTGCATTGCACCCAACATCCAACTTCTCCAACAAAAAGGCAAAGAAGCCTTCTCTTAAATAGAGAACTGGCTTAATAACTCACAACTCATACTAAATCCCAAGAAAGCACAACTAATGCTATTCCACCCTACTAAAACTAGAAACCTTACCTTCTCTGTACTCTCCGCCACCAAAACCTAAATCACCCCCGTCACTGAGGCTAAACTCCTAGGAGTTACCACTGACCAGCAACTCAAATTCACAAAGCACACATCAACAACCATCACAAAAGTCCACAAAAAGCTAGGTTCCCCCCATCACTGTAAAAGTCATCTAACCACCAAATCTCAAATTGCAATAGCCAGAACCCACTTCCTATCTTCTCTACTTTATGCATCCCCAATTCAAACTAATCTTTACAAAACTGACCTTAATAAACTTTCCATCTGTTACAACAAAATTGCTAGATTTGCTACCAATACCAAATCACAATCCCACCACTGCCTTTCCCTGCAGGCCTTGCACTGGCTTGAATTTCCAAACCTATTAAGGTAACATCAACTCAACCTAGCTCATCTAATTCTGTACTATCCCAAGAAAACCCCTGACCTGACATGCATTCTGAACTTCTACAATTCAAATAGACAACTTTGGACCGCCTAAAAAGCCTTAATTGAAACCATCACATGCAATAACAACTCCGGGGAATCACTATTTGCCCATGAAATAGCTAAAATATGGAAAAACCTTCCCACTGACCTCAGACTACAAAACTCTAGACCCTCCCTCAAGAGCCTACTTAAACCATACCTCTTTACCAACCATCTATGTAACTGTAATTGAACCCCCTGAAGCCTCATCCACTCACTATTTCTACACCTCATCTGTCCTAGTCAACATAAACCACACTGTCAAACTAATACCTCTCCATATGTATGCAATCACCTATATATGAGTATATGCACATGTATATATGCTCTTACATGTATATTTGCTTGAATGTATATATGGAAACTTAAACATTTTATATACTCTTATTCAACTGAGAAATATGTTGGAATATTTTGCACATTTGCATTTTCAACCAAAAGGGGTAATATCCTCTTACTGTATACTAACTACTGTAAAGTCTACAATCTGTATGCTACTACTCTGTAATGTCTCTTTTGTAAATTTTTCTTCTGTCTGTAAACTTATGGAGATTTTCTCCCCAGGACTACGCTGAAAATAGACACTTGTCCATTCGGACTATCCTGGCAAACAAATGTTAAATAAATAATTAAATAAAATAAATATTCTTGTGCCACTACTCTTTAATATCTTTACTAATTTACTCTATACCTCCTTCCCTCAGTCATTCCTCATCCACTATTCTGATGACTCTACAGTCATCATCATTGCAGACACCCTCTCTGATTTACATTCTATTACGTAGAAGTCCTTCACCTCTGTTGAGACCTGGATCTCTAACAATCAGCTAATTCTGAATCCTAAAAAAAACTAAGCTCTTCCTTTTTCTTCCCAAAAACCTGAACAACCTTAAATTCATTTTCGCTATCCATTCTCTAAATAAAACACCTATCATAGTAGAACTCAATACAAAACTTCTAGGGGTCATGATAGACTATCAACTGAAATTTGATTTGCATGTTAAGAATTGTATTAAGAAAATCCATCAAAACTTGGCCTCTTATACAGAAATAAAAATACATTCCTATCAAACAAAGCCAAATTCTCCCTCTCTCATGCCTATGTCCTACCAAGCCTATTGTACAGCTCTCAGATCCGCTCCAACTTCTAAACTTCCCTCCTAACTAAGCTAGAGAATACCTATAACAAACTGGCCAGATTTGCTACAAATTAAAGCTAGTGATATTATTGCTGTATCTCTTTAAAATACTTAAATTGGCTTGAATTACCCCACCAGCATCTCCTCTCCCAGTTTCAAATTATCCACTCTATCTTACACTAACCATCATTCTGTCCCAACTTGTCTCCTATAATCTCCTTATACACCCCTAGGACTCTCTGAAGCTCAGACCAAGACAAATCAATAAACCCAAGAGCAAACTTGGTCAAAACCTCTATAGCTACTACCCTACCATCTTTTGGAACAAACTCCCATTGGAAATTAGATCACTTAAAGAACTCAATGAAGTTGAATCAGTCACCAAAGACTACATAAAAAGCCATTGGATATGCCACTATAATCAACTCCATAAACTGTCTTCTTCTCCCATGTAGTATACTGTCTGCCTTTTACTGGTTGTCTCTGTTAAGTGTCAGCTCTCTTTGTCATCATATCTAAGTAATTGCCTTGTACTCAGTTTTAAAAAATATATTTATTTATATACTGCCTGTGTGTTTTCCACTAACTGTAACCACCTTGTTCATATCTATAAACTTTGTATACTGTTTTATAAACATATGTACTGTTTCTGCATATATCTTAAGTGCAATGTCAGCTCAGTCTCTGTAAATAATTTCTATGTTTTTCTCTTTCCAACTTAAATGTGTTAATGTATTCTTGTTTATATACTTTTTCATTTTACTTTTACAATTTCATTTTTAATTTTCTGGAGCTTTACTCCCGGGCCTCTGCTGAAAAAGGGCTATCAGCTCAGCCGGACAAACCCAGTCAACAAATGTAAAATAAATAAATAAATAAATAAATACATAAGTAACCAAGATCAATCTATAATTAGCCTGCATACAGCCAAAGCTGTTGTTTCAGTAAATTCATCTTATTTAGTTAATCTATTAGAAATATACACATTTCCTGTTAATTTTACATCTTTAGCCATCTTTATCAAAATTAATTCTAATATTTTAAAAGATATTTTATTTCTCAGTCAATAACAATGGGCAGGATTCAGGAAGGCTTGCACGGCGTGTTTGAGTAGAGTTAGAGTAGAGCAAGGCAAGATGTCTGCCGAGCTATTCAGCAATATCCGGTAGGGGCGTGTAAGACAGCCCCTAAAATGACCGTTGCACGGACAGTGTTAGGATATGCAAATTACTTCATTTGTAGCTGAAAGCTATGCAAACGAGGTAAATTTGCAATCCAGGAAACAGTAACCTGTCCATGCAAGAGTAGAGTTATTTGCAGAAATGTACTCAGTTAGTAACTGAGTACCGTTCTGCAAATAGCTAAATGGAGCAATGACAGCTCCAAATAAAGGATGCATTCAGTTGAGGAAGCATGCCAATGGCCAAATATAAGGCCTTTGGCATTTTTATAGGTTGCAAATTAATAAAATCAAAATTTTTTTTTCCACGCTCTCCGATGTTTAAGCATAGAGCAGTGCCTCGCAAACGTGTGGTGCTTTAAAAACCAGAAAATAATAAAAAAAACAGGAAAAAAATAGGCATTTTAATAAAATAGTTAATCTGCCATGCAGGTGAATGGCAGGCTGAAGACAACATGGCTACTGAGTAGAGGTTGCTATGGGGGGAAGCCAAATCCCAGAGATGTAACCAAGCATTAGTAGGCAATCCTATGCAAATGAGGGTAAGGATAGTGAATCACAATTTTACATGGCATATGAGCCAAGTCTGTGGAGTGTAAGAGTAGGATAAGGGGAGTATCAGAGTAGAAGATAGGTGACATCATGAGGAGGGTATGTAAGAAAGAATGTGAGCTCATTGGAGCAGAGTGGCATGTGTTCTCTGTCAGTCAGTCATGACTGGAAGAGGCGTGTCAACAGGTATCCTAGCTAAAGGCAAGAAAAGGTGTATGCCGTGGATATCACTAAAGTTTTTTGTAAAATAGCCTACAACGTGTTTGCGCATGTGTGCGTGCCTCTAAACCTGAGTAAGACTGTGTGCGCACATGTGCACCTGTGTGCGCGCGTTTAAGAAGGAGTAAGCATGTGTAAGGTTGTTGAAACCTGTGTAAGTGCGTTTGGGCTTGTGTGCGCGTGTTTAAGCAGGAGTAAGCAAGTGTTAGGTTGTGGAAACCTGAGTAAGACCGTGTAAGCATGTGTGTGTGTATGCGCTTGTTTGCATGGCGCTGCCCCCTGTGGAAACAGAGAAATCGAAAAGGAAGCAAAACAAATAGTAGGAAGTTAACCAAGGAGAACTAGCAGAGCTAGCAGGTGAAAACAATCAGAATCAGGCAATTACACAAGCAGTATACTAGCCCAGCCCATCCCAGCACTTAAAACTCTGCAAACAACATTCCACCATGTTTTTCTCAGAGCCACTGCAACACTGCGGTATACTAAAGAAGTGAAAACTTAAAAAGCTTTACTGAGACAAAAAATGTTAGAGGCTGCCATTGCTGTTATAAGGCGACATATGCAACATGCTGAGGGTGGTGACAATGCGAATGCTGCTGAGCAACCCACAGTGCGGAGATGGAGAAGAGTGTACAGGCCCAGGGTAACCTAACAGGGGCTACATGAGCTGGAGATAGAGGAGCGCTATAGAGTGGACAGAGACCTCATACAGCAAATTGTTGTTCTGTGCAGGCCACGCCTCACACACAGAACCAACAGAGGGGAACCCATCCCAGTGGAAACCAAGGTATGTGTTGGCCTAAGAATACTAGCAACAGGTACCTTCCAGAGACCAACTGGTGATATGATGGGGATTTCACAGGCATCAGCATCCAGGGTACTGCACCAGTTCCTGAATGCCATGACAGCATATGTCGGTGAGCATGTATATTTCCTCAATTCCTGTGAGGTATTGACCAGCAATATGCGTCTTCTCCAACAAATAGCAGAATACCCTGAGGTAGTGGGTGCAATAGACTGCATGCACATATGCATAAAAGCACCAGCCGGTGAGCGGGGTAGGGCCTACTTCAACCGCAGGGGCTTCCCCTCCATCAACTGCCAGGTCGTGTGTGATGCCCAGGGCATAATACTGAATGTGTGTGTGCTGGCTGCCCTGGAAGCTACCACGATTCCCATATCTGGCATCTGACACAGCTGTACCAGACATTTGCCAATGTGGACATCCCTCATGGTCACCTAGTGGGGGATGCTGGATACGCACTGGAGCCATGGCTGATGACACCCATCAGAAATGCACACACACCTGAACAGGAACGCCATAATGAGGCACATGCACAAACACGAAATGTAATCGAGCTTGTGTTTGGGCTGCTCAAGTCACGGTTCTGGTGCCTGGACACATCTGGTGGAGCCTTGCAGTACTCACCAACTACATGTACCCAAATTGTCATGGTATGTGCTATGCTACATAACATGATCCTGCAAAAACAGCTGCAGCAGGAGCAGTATGGGCCTGGGCCAAACAGCCCCCCACCATTGCCAAAGCCATCACAGGCAGAGCGTGACTCAGAGGAGGAACGACCTGAACCTGCCCCAGTAGGCAGAAGGAGGTGTGCCCAGCATGCCTTGGCCTTGGAAAAGAGGCAACACATAGCACATATACTGGCTCAGTAGGAACCCTGGAAATGATACCTCTCTCTGACTTGCACATATAGTAAAAGGGATGCCTAACTTGACACTACCTGTATTCAAACATGTATAGAGAGTGTACTTATGTGCATCCGACATAGGCAGCCCTGAAGCACCACCTGACGCATGATTGCCATGGTGTAAGCAATATAAAGCAGTGCTAAACAGCTTTTACCACTATTTAGTATATGTAAACAAAATTGCATGCACTAACTAGCACAACTTTGAGTAATGTTGAGCAATATTGGCCAACGTTCAGCAATGTTGTTTAACATTGAGCAATGTTGGGCAAGTTTGGCCAAAGTTGGGCATAGTTGAGCAAAATCAGGTAATCAGTGTCATATTTGCTTTACTGCTCCTTTAGCAGTCTGGTCTGCCCAGTATGAAAATAAAAAGCAGTGACAGTCCTCAAATCCAGACTGCTATGCACTATAGTCACAGTACTGAACCACTAAACCATGACAGTATATCACTGCTCAACCTGTATGAAGAAATGTTGATAAGTCTATGCAAAGTGTCTCATGGAAACCCTGCAGGCACAGCATAATCCCTGTAGATTTATGACACAAAGGTGAGCCCTGCAGTAAAAATACAACTTGATTTTCAACACACATATAGTATAAATGTTAATATTGGACGTGTTCACACACGTCAACAAATGTAGTGGACTTCAGACAGCAACATATGTAAAGGTCACACTGGGCATGCTCACACACTTGAATAAATGAGGCAAATGTCAGGCAACAACATACTGAAAGGTCAAACTGGGCATGCTCACACACTTAGGCCATGTCTGAGTACAGTAGTGGGCCACACATACCTGGCAGTTGCATGTGTTAACCCATGAACCTCTCACTATTCACCAATCCTGCCTTGTGCACACAGTTATATGAAAACAGACACATATATAATATATTGGAACCCTGTCATAATCAAATATGTACTATAGATACTTAGGTTGTTCATAGAAAGTGGAAAAGCAAAGAAGATAAAACACCTGCAATCAGTATCATCAATAAACAATGTGCACTCCAAACATTATCAAATCCAGGGTATGGAAAAATTATGTGCGAAGGAGTCCATAAAGAACCAGGATGCTTCCTTCAGCCATGTCATAAATAGCAATGTACACTTAGATATATGTCCTGAGTCAGGGCAAACTGTAAATGACTGACAATGCCAACATCCTGTCAGACAGGCCCATACATACATACCCACCTCCCACTGACAAAAGGCCCTATCATCATACCAGGATATATCACATGTAGAATGGGTAAACAGCTCCTTTCAAAGCTGAAAACATGGCATCAATGGGATTACATTGTTTCCCTATATGTGTCATACGTGAACTGTGGAACAAACAGACCTTGCACCTGAACAGTCTGTTGAGCGTCACCCTCTCTACACGATATGAAACTGTTGAATGGGTTACAGCAACATTTGGCACACTACACAAGTGTTGGTGCACAACAGACCATGGCAACTATAGTTTTATAAGCCTATAAAGTCTGATCTGCAAGGCCATGGAGTCCATCATGATTGAAGTCAGAAACAGAGCTATTGGAAGCCTACAAACACACAACCCTACCAACTTTGGTTTGGTCATGGGCAGATCATGGTTCCCAAACCTGCTAGACTGTTTGCAAGGCAGTCACCCAGGACATAAATCAATGAAATGAGCTACACACGTCCCACATAGACTTTGAATAGCCCTTTTACAACATCCCAGACAAATGTTGTATCCACAAATTCCACAACCTGTGCATAAATATCTATTGTCATCTGATGGATTGGCAACTGGTCCACAGATAGATCACACAAGGTAAGAATTGTGGAGTCCTGTTCAAGCTGGTGACACCTGCTGTCCCCCATTGCTGAGTCCCTGGATTGCATAAAACAAAGTGCACACACATTACCATCTCAAGTCTGATGATGTCAGCATCCTACAAATATAGCAGTGGAAATACAACCTTCCAGTAAAGCCTATAACGCGTCGTGTTAATGTGTGCTTCTCTAGTATCATAGCATAGTTAGGTAGGGGTTTGATTCCTGCAATTGCTGAGTGGGTGTGTGTGTGTTTCTGTGTGATTTTCTTTGAAAGGAGTGCCCTTTTTGGAGACTAGGAAAACACATTAACATTGGTATATTCATCTTTGGCACGTCTGATGATGTCAGCAGCCTACAAATATAGCAGTGGAGATGAAAACTCCTGTAAAGCATATAGCATGTTGTGTTAATGCGTACATCTCTAGTATCATAACATAGTTAGGTAGGGGTTTGAATCCTGCAATAATTGAGTGTGTGTGTGTGTTTCTGTATGATTTCCTTTGAGAGGAGTGCCCTTTTTGGAGACTAGAAAAACACATTAAATGTGGTGTATTCATCTTTGGCAAGTCTGATGATGTCAGCATCCTACAAATATAGCAGTGGAAATTAAAATTCCCACTAAAGCATATAGCGCATCATATTAATGCGTACTTCTCTAGTATCATACCATAGTTAGGTAGGGGTTTGAATCCTGTAATTGCTGGGGGTGTGTGTGTTTCTGTGTGATTTCCTTTGAGAATAGTGCCCTTTTTGGAGACCAGGAAAACACATTAAAAGTGGTATATTCATCTTTGGCAAGTCTGATGATGTCAGCAGCCTACAAATATAGCAGTGGAAATGAAAACTCCCAGTAAAGCATATAGCGCGCTGTGTTAACGCGTACATTTCTAAGATCATAGCATAGTTAGGTAGGGGTTTGAATCCTACAATAGCTGAGTGTGGGAGTGTATGTGTTTCTGTATAATTTCCTTTGAGTGGAGTGCCCTTTTTGGAGACTAGAAAAACACATTAAATGTGGTGTATTCATCTTTGGCAAGTCTGATGATGTCAGCATCCTACAAATATAGCAGTGGAAATGAAACCTCGCTGTAAAGCATATAGGGCGTCGTGTTAATGCGTACTTTTTTAGTATCATAACATAGTTAGGTAGGGGTTTGAATCTTGCATTTACTCAGTGTGTGTGTGACACTGTTGGTCAATGTGTTGTGGGTTTTGCTTCTACTACTGTATGACGTATTAGTATAACAACAGTATGTGCATTGCACACTTCAGGTATCTGTGTGGCAAATACATATATGTACATGTGACCTCAATTTGCTCATAGGTGTGAAGCCTGCTTTTTATATGAATACATCTGTTACCTTTGCCAGATTGTGCTGCTGCTTCTCAGACCTTAGGTCACATATGTATGCTTGTGACAAGGCCAGCCACTGTAGTGATCTGTGGCCTAGGTCATCTGTGTCACACACACCCATGACAGTTTCAATAGACTAGTGTGAGTGAGGGTTCATGCCTGGGGTATATTTCAGACATGTTCAAACACAGCAAAGTCTGTCAATAATGGACAGTCATTATAGGT
Source organism: Protopterus annectens (assembly GCF_019279795.1). Lineage (NCBI taxonomy): Eukaryota > Metazoa > Chordata > Ceratodontiformes > Protopteridae > Protopterus > Protopterus annectens. The sequence continues at coordinate 1,294,680,781 of NC_056741.1, forward strand.
GTACAACAGCCTTTGTGGATATACATACAGACCCCTAATTGCTTATGTGATACACCGAGTGACTTCAGAATACCTTTGGAAATGTGAAAATCAAAGGACAGATGACATAACACTTGGCTGTATGTACACATCGGTACCCGTTCTACATGTTGGGGGCTACTACCTATGTGGTACTGTCAGAATACTATGTTTAGTAAATGTGGATGACTATGCTATAGTTGGCTTATAGCTTTACAGCATGGGTTGGACAACAGGTATCTGTCTGTATGATACCCTTGTGGAGGATAAGTGTCTCATCTGGAGAATGCATTGTAGGCCACTGTATGCATTTCCAGACGTGGACAGACCTATCCCTAGTGTGTTTGCTTGTACCTAAGAGGGCTATATGCCAAACAGGAGTAGTCCCAGGAATGGGTGGCGGTCAATACCACTGGTTACTGGTATAGTATAGTACCGGAAGGATCCAAATGTTACTGAGTTTCCCACATCTGTGTGTCAGTTGTCAAGACATCATCTAACGATTGGTTATGGTCAGGCTGCTGAGGTTGTGTATACTACCAGAATGCAAACCAATGACAGATAGTAACAGTATCACCCACAGCACAGTGTCAAACTATGTCTTACACACATGTGTACCCAGGTTAAAACATATGTGTAGTAAAATGCATACTGGCCACCAATAGACACTATGACGTGTTGATACTGTGTAATACAGGGCATGTCACCCTTCCCATGTGTCCACTATGCATGTACATGCAGACAGTGCACCTCCACCATGTTCACAAATGTACACCTGCAAATCTGTGCTGCACACATCACACATGTATTGTCTACTCTCTAACACATGCTGCCAAAACTACACACATCAGCCAAGTGGCACTTGGGCGGACAATACATTTTTGGAATTAACACTGGTGTAAACAATACTACATTGACAATCATAGCTTTAATGCATCATGCCTGCTCAGATATACCTACAAGGATATCATTGCACTTTACTGTTGACAACATGCTAACATTGTTACACTGCTATAAAGTCACCCTTTGTATCAGCACCATGTTAGTCTGTTCCTGCATCAATGTTACAGATGACAGGAGATGGCACAGTTTTATCATATGCACAGGGTGTGTTCTTGGTTTGCCAGATCCCGACATTGACCCATCCAATCGACATGCATGTGTGTGTGTGTGTGTGTGTGTGTGTGTGTGTGTGTGTGTGTGTGTGAGGGACAACTGTACAGCATGGGCCAATGTTGATGTAATGTGTGTGTGTATGTGTTAGCCCTAGGTGTTTGGTTTCTGTGTGTGTGTCTGCATGCACACAGCTCCACCATGTGGCTGCCATATATGGGAGGTTGTGGGACAGCCACAGACTGTACCTGCCAGGCTGTACAGATCACTGTCTCTGGCCAAGGACATGGTACCTGTGCTGGTCAGGGGTGCTACGGACAGTATCGGGTAAAAAGCCAGACTGGGTACTATCATCAGAGGCAGAGGGATGTTGGCTGGACCCATGTCTCTGCTGGGACTGGCCAGAGCCACGTGCACGTGGTCTTCTAGGATGGTCAATTGACAGCCCAGCCCCAACATTGCTGGGGCTGGTACTGCCACTACGGGAGTGGCTGAGACTTGTGGGTCATCCGTGACGACTGCCAGCTTATGATGCTGCTGGCATATGTCCACATCGACGTCTCAACCGTCCTGCACTGTCCTGGCACATGGACATGACATTACGGAGGACATCTAACTCCCCCCAATGTCTATCAATGACCTCAGTGTAATGACGGACGGCACCGGCAACGTCACAGATACTGTCATTAATAGCAGTATAATGGGCCCTCTGCACCCTTAGTCCCTGTCTGGTGCACCGTTCCATACGTGCCTGTGCCTGCATTACAGCCCAGAACATACCTGAGGTTGTAAGACCTGTGGGGGCATGTCTGCCAGGAGCATTACGACCAGAAGTGCTCCCACAAGAACCCCTGGACATCTGCCTATGTGGTACCGTTCCAGGAATCTGGGTATGGCTTCTGTGAGGGGATGCATGTGCCATAGATACCACACTATTCTGGTCAATGCCTACTGTATGCTGTCCCTCAGCTAAGGTCATTGGTGATGAGGGATGTATTGGCAGTATGAATGTGCACATAGATAGGGTGGAAAGCTGTGTACTGTCGATTGGCGGCCCAACGACAGACCTTGTCAAACCTGCCTGTGCCACAACACATGTATCATCATTTCCACTATTTGTGGCAGTGACTTCAGGTTCTCTGCTGCACTCAACCAACCCAACCTCAGCACCTGTGAGAGGAAGACAGGAAACACACTTTACAATCTGTACAAGATGTTAGCACACATGCACACATAAACAGATGAACACATGAACAGATGAACACATGAACACATGCACACATGAACACATGAACACATGACCACATGAACACATGAACACATGCACACATGCACACATGCACAGATGAACACATGCACACATGAACACATGCACACATGCACACATGAACACAGGCACACATGCACACATGCACACAAATACACTACTCACTAAAGTAAACACACACACACCAACAGCAATCCAAAACATACTCATTAGTGGTTGATGGTGGGGTACAGTATCACAAGCCAAAGAGTACTATCACACGTGTCAGCATGCAGGATGTGTGTTGCACAGCAGCATGCAGTGCGAGTGTAGAGAGTCCTTGTTAAAAACAGTATACATGTCTTTGATGCATGTGTGTTGTTCAATGAATGGCCTCACCCTGGAACACAATGTGTACATGGACACAACATTGCTGTGCAAGTATTAAATGCTTTTCAATGTCCTGTGCACCATCACTCACAGGTATACATACCATGGCTGGATGCACACAATGTTCAGGTGTATAGCAATGAATGATATGTGTAGTACTGTAGTTACTGTAACTGGATGGAGTGTAGTATCATGAGCCATCATCAGGCAGCATCATGCGGTCAGTCAAGGCCAGTAATTTGTGACACACTGGCAACTATCTTGCTGTACCTGAACTGCAGCACTGTGGCTACATTAACCATTTCACAGCCAGTTGTTACATGGGTATGTAAGGTGTCCAATAGGGAGCATTGCCTAACATGAATGTGTTGTGTGTTGAAGAGTGTCGCACTGCCCCATGATAGGCCTCTACCCCTCAGGTATAGTATGTGTGCTTTGTGGATGACATTTGGGATACTGGAGTCTGAACTTACAGCAGGTGTCTTAATATGCCATGTGTATCATATTAACACATATTGAGTATGACAAAGTGGTGTATGTTGTGTGCATATGTATTGACTCTGCCTATACAATGTCCACTACAGTGTACCACAATTGTTTCTGATGCTCTGTGTATTGCATGTATTTGAGGCAGCTACTCATGTTACTGGGATGTGCATAGTCCCAAAGAAAACATGCACAGCATGGATTATGTGTAGGTATTTTACATGTGTATATGGCCTGCAACTCACCTATGACATGCACATGTTATTTGCTATATGAAATGTAGAACACTCACCAGCATGGGTCTGCTGTCTTGCTGTCACACCAGAGGGACCTACAAGGATATGAGACAGTTTGTCAGTGTCAACAACTATGGCATTGCTGCTGTGAGTTTGCAATTTTACAGTAGTACAATGGTTGACAGTCACAGGCATACAGATTATGTTCCAAATTATCAGTATTGCACAACATCAGGCTCCACATCTTCTAAATACACAGTACACATCTGACATATGCATGTTCTAACAATCGAGCTAACAGTAGTCTACAGATATGCCATGTTACCTGCATGCTCTGCGTCAACTAGCTGGGTGACTCTGGCCTCCATGATGACACACGTCTGTTGTTGTAGTGGTTGGCTAGGAGCCACCATGCTGAGGAGCAGCTTCTCCGCTCTGGTGAGGGGCAGATGTAATGCTGCACCACCACCACCTGTGGCAAGCTGTTGTCTGCAGACATCAGAGGTATGCTGCCGGACATGTCTAATTAAATCATTGCAGTGATGGCGTACCTGCTCATAAGTCCGGTTATGCATGCCTACATCATTAACCCGATGGACAACATCTTGCCACAGTGCAGTGCACTCATGCTGGTCCTGGCTGGTTCTGGATAACAGCAGGGTGTGATGTTGTAGTAGGGTGGATATTATTATTTCTTCCTCCTCAGGGGAATATGCGGGATTGCGATGGTGAGACATGTCCCTGGAAGACAATAAAAGAATAACTGTTAGCAAGTCATGTGGCACACTTAATATTCTAAAGTACAGATATCAATGAAATGACATATATAGCAACCTATTGGCTGTCAGTAGATACACACTTTTAATACCACATATCAGTGCTCAGCCCAAAACTGCCTGACAGTGCCTGGCACACTCTATATATTACACCATGTTCAGCACAGCAACAAAGAGAAACCAGTATGTTACACTATACAACAGTGCATGGCACACTGCATGTGACACAGTGCACCACCTAGCCACAGAAGGTATATATGAAGCTAATGCATAAAGAAATATGTCATCCATTGAAATGATTGTAAAGTACAGTTGCAGTACTACCAGTACACCACACTACCTGTTGATAGCAAACCCCTAACTAACATATGTGCACATTCATCAATATAGGTGGCATACTGCTGTACTACACTATACATGTTGATAGATATGCACTTATATCCTGTAACACACATATGACCGAGGCCATGTTACAAGCATACACACACACACATCTGACATACCTACAAGGCACAAAGGTATGGCAACCCAGATGAGCTCTACCTGTGTACCATACAGTACTGTGTGTCAGCACTTACAAATCCTTATGCCTGAGGTATGTAATGTGTGAGGACTACACGTACCAATCAAAACAGTGTTTCCAAGCAATGTGTATATACACCATATTGTGCTGTTTAGGCCTACAGCTCCAGGTAGTACTACAGTTCATACGGGATTTGTATTCACTAGTGTTAATAATCAATATGCATACATGTACTGCTTTAGCCTACAATGGCACACTACAATCAACACCATGGAATTACGTCACACCGTATGCCATACTGCTTTTCCTGCCTAGCAATAGCATACATATCTTTTGCTCGGATCAGAGCTAGAACACTACATACCATGATATAAATAGTTTCCCACTAGGCTATCACACATATACACAACTTTGACACATTCACCTACACATTCACCATCACACTCAGTCAACCTCACATAGCTATAAATGCAACAAGTACATGCATGTGTGTATCAAGTCTTAGGTAGCTAATAGGCTATAAGCCATAGGGCCTATAGAAGCCTAGCCATATGGTACCCTTCCCTTCAACACCCATGTAATCTAATTTCATGTGCCCCTGTCATGCAGAAACACAGAGGTGATTCCCGGGTTGTATTTCCTATCTCACATCCAATCATCAGGATTATCCATGACGACTGCTAATGAGGACCTTTCTTTCCATTGATAGGTAGTTTGTTCCAGAGAATGGTATGCGTCTGAGATGAGAATGTGCCACTCCAGCATGTTCTGCTTTTGGACGTTACAAGGTTGGTTTAGATCAGTACAGTGTGTAGCTTGTAAGGATTTTGATCTGTTTAAATGGTGCATGTCCAACACCTGTGGGTTTAGCATAGCTTTGTATGTTAGGCAGAGGTTGCCTCTGGGTAGGCGGTATGCAACACAGTGTAGCCATGGTTTTGTGAGACAGTCTGCATAGGGCATCTGTTTGTGTCTGGTAATACTCTTTGTGAGTTATGTATCTGGCATCTACAGTTGCTGTAGATGTCTTCTGAGGTACATACCAAATGGGCCATTGTACTCTATGATGGGTTTTATGACTGATGAGTAGAGTGGATCACTGACCTCTTTTTCCATGGATGACACACCTTTTCCATGACATGTGGACCATACCCAGTTGACATGACTAGGGTGGCACTCTGATTATCAAAAGGAACACTACCGTCCACCTGTGCCCCATGGTCTCTTATCACACATTTGGTGTTAAGTAGACTACCACCTATGTGGTAGCTCATGGGTACAGGGATTCTAACAAAAGGGATGGCAATACATTTAGAACATTGAGCTTGAGCGTACATATAAACATCCATTGGTGTACATATAGATATACATATACGCACATATACAGTCCACCTTTCATGGTGGGAATATCAATTATGCAAAGGCTGAGAGGGATACAGTTATGTAATAATATTGCACAGTCTTGTGCAGAATGCATTGAGGGTATTCTAAGTCCATGTATCTTTAGCAGGACTCCCTGTCTGGAAGACTAAACACCTAACAAATCATACCCACAGCGTTTAGACACCACATGTCATATACCAGTACTGTCTGCTGTCTTGTTTGCCACACACTACAACCTACATAGAAATATGCACATAGCAACCTTCACCAACATATATATGTCCACCCTTCACAAACAGTTGCAGTATGTCCCTTGCTCTATGCACATGTTAAGATACTAATATATCTGACACATAAATATCTCTCCATATGTGTGTGCCATACACACACAAGGTCAACACTGTTGTAAGTCCGTAGACCTCACAGATGACCTGTTGGGCCTTGCTACAACATGAACAGTTGTCACACGTGTGCATACAGTGATATTACAGGGTGTATATATAGCTGCAAATGCTACATTACTATACTAGCCTGGTACAGCAGTTGCCAATGCTAAGTTACACATTATATGACTATCATGCAAGTCTTACTCTGTCACATACAAGTTGATATAGCTGTTTGCACTACTCCCCCAAACAGCCATTAAACACAGTACTGTACAGAACATAGATAACATGATCAGAAGTTTGACATTTGATGCTGAGCTACATATGTCACGATTATGTCCCACTGCACACAGCTACACACTAATTTGGCCATGGCAGTGGTTATGCATGGCATCAGTGCATACATACCTACTGCTGCCACATATGCATGCTTCAAAGTATGTACAGTACTCTTCATAAACATTTACTGCTTGCCGGTAACTACATATCTCTTACATACCTTTTTGTCACTTTCAGCTCCGTCTGTTTATGTTTTGACAATTTTTTTTTCTTTGGGTATTAATGAAGTAAAGTTTGTTTTTACTTAATTATTATTTTGGTTATTAATTAAGTATTGTATGTTTTACTTAATTAATATTTTTTTTTAGTAATTAAGTAAATGTTTTGTTTTACTTAATTATTTATTTATTTATTTTTTTTTTAAGTAGTAATTTTTTTCTCCTCTCCAGGATATCTAACACGTGCAATGTAATGATTGCATGTGGGGATAGCAAGTACAGTCTGCTTTTATAGGTATCTGCACATGTGCATGTGATGCCTTCTGCACCAGTTGGCGGCCAGCATTTGGTAAATGCATACAGCCTGCTTTGTGGTAATTGCAGTACTTACTATCATAGCAACATAATGCTATAAATTGCTAGGTTATGTGGATGTAGACCTTTCAGATTTCCAGAGTGGGGCCTATGCTTGTTTGCTGTGGACACTGTTGTTTAAGTCAGAAGGTTGGTATACTTCTTATATCTGAAGCTAGAGGTGTAGCCAGTGATGTACATGTTGTACTCAGACCTCACTGTTGCCACTTCCAATACAGAGCTATCAATGTAGAGTTTAACTCACCCCTACAAATGCTTACACAAGATATATGTGAGTATGTAGTTTCTTTTCTACTGATATAATTAACTGCCATACAAAAGTAGTTATTGAGAAGTATTCTTCTGGCACATGAACTGTTTGTAAACTGTTATACTGTGAATATTAATGTACTCACTTCTGCAGGGTTTGTGTTTTTTATCGTTGACATTAGCACAGGATTCTCATGATAACTGGACAATTCCAGTACTGAGTAGGCCTACCTACATCCTTGGTAGACCCTAAACACACAAGTATATTTTAAATTTGGGGGGGGATGCAGACATACAGAGAGCATTATGTATTATTGTGTGAATGGACTTAAAGGATTGGTGTGTACCTGTTAGTTTGTCAAGGCAGGTGGTCTGTCTGCATAGTTCCCAAATGTGAACCTATCCAGATGGTAGCCAGATGTTATCCTGTTATTCTTTGTCTGTGCAACCCACAGGTGTTTTCAGCACTGGTACAATGGCATTGTTACAGTCAGTTGCTACCAGTACATGGCTACATCCTTTGATATTTCTGTGTTGTATTGCTACATAAGGGTATGCTTGTGGAAGTCCTCCCAAAGCTATTTTCAGAGTGTGTAACAGCAGAAAAGCTGGTATGCCTGTGTGTTTGTGCCTCTGCCAGGCCTATGAAACACTCAGATACATATTTGCATGGTGTCAGTGATAGGTAGTTAAACGTGAGGTACACCTTCCAAATAATAGAGACAGTAAGTGTAATCTGAGTGAAGCAATGCATATGGATTAGTACACCTTTTATGAAGTGCAAGTGGTGTCTACTGTTATTATTGTCATAATTCATTGTGTAATACCCCACCTTTCTGCCTAACGTCAGTACTTTTCAGAGGGATTCAGAGGGACACAGATAAAATATGTTACACAATCAGGGACATCCATGAAAGGTAGTCATAGTTAGGTGGTATATCCTCCACCCTAATCAGATATGTCAATGTTTGTCCTGCTATGATACTGTGTGGGGGTTGTAAAGTGCTTCTGTAACATTTTGCTGCTAGAATGGCTGCTTCTGTCATCACAGTCATGTAATGCAATTCCACAATGATTGCTGGTACAGGTCCACAGAACAAGCTTTGTGTTAGGGCCTTCCTATTTTTCCTTTACATTCACTCATTGTAATGCATGATATATTTATTTCAGCACCAAGTTATTGTATATCTGCTGTGGCTTAGTGGTACTTCATGCAGTCTAATGTGTCCAAGGACTGGGGTTCGAGACTGACAGAGGTGTTTTATTTTGCTGCTGAGCAGAACAAGGGCCCTGACATACGGAGTGACTAAGGCACTTTTAAGCAGTTGTTAGCGGGTTTGCGTGACACTTAGCTAAGCGCACACAAGCGCACCCCCACTAACTACTGCTTAAAAGTGCTTACTCCCGCTAACCGCCGCACTAATTTCTTTGAAAGAAAACAAAATGGGGAGATAGGAAAGTGGTGAAAAAGGGGACACAAAGAGGGAAAGACAGTAGGGAAACCAGCTCGGGATGTGCAGGACGGGTGTAGGGAAGGTCCATAGCTGCCCATTTCTTTACCAGCAACAGCTGTGCATATGTTAGAAATTTGGAGTGAAATTTGACACCTTCCACCCCTGAGATAGGGGTGAGGACAACAAAGTATGTTGTACTGCCAATTATAATTATCAGTTTACATGTCCAGCGGACATGTGTGCGAAATGGGCAGCTATGTATAGGGCGTAATTTTTTTGTGGGAACAGCTTGCCCTTTTCAGGTGAGAATGGAATGTGAGGTAGAGGAAGTAGGTATATTTTGGGAGGTAGGTTGGGGAGGTAAACAGTCAAGACAAACAAGACGCATACAGGGGTGGAATATGACACATGTGGTGGGTGAACACAATTGACAGGGATGGATGTTTGGATATTGCAAGCCCGTGAGCCCACAGATGGCAACAATGGAACTGAGATCCCCACCCATGGGCAGTCACCACTGCACCTTCACAGCCCAGAGGGTGGCTGTGCTGGGGGCTGCGTAGGAGGGGCAGGCTCACCCGTGAGTCATGCCACTCTCGCCTCGAGCTGGTGTAGAGGATCAGCGACTGAACGCTGGATCTCCCTACGCACCACAGCCCGGACCATTCAGAGGGTGAGGGGTGGCCCTCCTCTGGCCATGCTTGCAGGGGGGGGTGAGCCCCATCCCCTGCAGCACTTCCACCCGAAGGTGGCACAGGGCCACCGGAGGAGAAGGTCCCAGGCTGGGCACCAGACATGCTGGTGCCAGGTGCCATTGCCAGCTGAGGTGGGAGAGGAGGGTCCGCTGGGACCAGCCTTCCCATACATTCTATGTTTAGCAGGATTTAATGACAATATGGATTAGTAACAGACAACAGCATTCCAGATTAGTTGTAACAGCATGCAGTAGTATTCCCATTAACCCAACACACAAGAATTCCAGCAGTTGAACAGCAAGCATAACACATGCATATTTAGAACAACAATGGGCATTTCAACAGCATGCAGGATTGATTGGTGGCAACAGCCCACCAAGGGTTTGGTATGTGAACAGGGCACATGAATCAAAGTACATGCAGATATTTATAAACCAACAGGACATATGTCCCAACAAAGTTTTTGAGATTACACATACCCATTAAGTTGTGAAATGACATTATTCATGACCATAAAGTAGGGTGGAAAAAATCCATTAACAACTTGTATATACTTATGACTGTACTCTACATTTCTACTGACTGCAGGTATATATCCCCTACATGTATTATTACACTAGGCAGTGTCCATTAAATTGTGAACTGGGTTTTGATAGTTGTTTATATACCTGACCTGTATCTGACATACAAACTGTTCCAGATGCAGAAGTTACTGCTACATATTTATATATTTCATTTATAGTCATATATCTACATATCTGGCTGCCTTCATGTGACATTATCAGCTACTATAAACAGACACCTACATTTCTAGCAGCACTATGACATTTCTGGGGATCACAAGCACAAGCTATTAATGTGCCAGTTTAACCTGTACATACTAGCCATGAAAAACCAGTTGAGGATTGTATAAATGCTTAAGAGCTACTGGCATTCCCTTCATCCACTTTATATGGACCTACCCAATTGTGGATTGGCAGCATTTAATACAACTGTACTATCTACATAATGCAAGGGTATAACAACTTATCAAAGAAAGTGACACAGACACAGTCCAGGAATTCTACTTTATTAATTACATTACACACTTTTGTAGTGGCTCTCTCATTCATTTCATATTTTGGTGCATGCAGAATACTTTTATTCCAAACTTATTATACCTTTATTAATGGGTTGAAACACTTTTTCACACTCTCTCACTTATTTAATATTACAATACATGCAGAGACTTTATTCTCGGCTTATTAGACCTTTATTGATGGGTTACAACACTCTTTTTCAGGCTCTCTCACTTCTTTTATATAATAATACATGCAGAAGAATTACTAACCTGCCTGGTGGTGCAGCCTTAGCAGCCTATCTGCATAGGCTTGCTGATTCGCAGCACAGACACCTGCAGCTGTAATGTAAATGAAGGGATTTTGAAACATACCTATCCATACTATAGACTACAATAGCATTCCTTACATACTTCATTCCATGGCTACCTACTCAGTATTGGGGCATCTTCCATTTCTCGGGCCTCCTGGATCCATCAGGTCAGTTGGTCCTGCTTCCATCTCTTCAGGTCTGCATGGTGGTGACGGACCTGTTCACCAGTCCTTGGGATGCCTGTGGCACTGGTGAGATCATGAGCTAACCTGTTCCAAGCTTCCACTTTCAACTCAGTACCTTGAAACTGGCCCTGCAGGAGTCTAGCCTCATGATGATGGACAAGGAGCCAAACCATGTATTTTGACTCCTCAATGCCCCACCTCTGCGCTCTAAAGCAATTTCTCTCTCCAGCACCTGCCATTCTGACTGCAAATGGGAGCCACAATTGGTTATGGCGAGTATTCCCACCTATGGAGCTTAAAAATGCCTGCTTTCCCACACTTATTTGTGATTGGCCGTTTTGGATAATTCTCAGCTAACAGCAAACCTGCTTAGCAATGGTTAAACTTCCATTCATAAGTATACGTATGTTAACAGTGGATGTTTATGCAAAGCTGTTATGGCTTAGTGGTTCAGTACTTTGACTATGGTGTGCAGTGTCCTGGGTTCGACCCTTGTCATTGCTTTTTATTTTACTACTGTCCAGACAGGTTAGGGGGTGTGGCTGTGTGTAGGCGACTTTGCTCCACTTTGCTCTACGTTGCCCGATGGTGCGCTGGTTGGCACGGTGCACAGCTCCACGCAAAACTATTGTGCTAGGTAAAGTGCTACTTAGCTACGGGCAACTATATTGCACTGGGTAAAGCACTGCTTAGCTACAGGCAACTATATTGCACTGGGTAAAGTGCTGCTTAGCTACGGGCAACTATATTGCGCTGGGTAAAGTGCTGCTTAGCTACGGGCAACTATATTGCACTGGGTAAAGCGCTGCTTAGCTATGGGCATTTATATGTCAAGATCCTTCTTATATTTCTATATATACATTTTGTTCACTGATACATAGGCCATTTCAATGCTTTTTACTAAAATTGTGTGCATATATCTCAGGAATTATTTCATATACTAATTTAAAACATAAAATAGAAAGGGGAGTGGTGGGATTCGAACCGTGAATGCCTCCTCTTTGTGTGAAGGCTCTACCACTACGCTATTGCTCTTTGGCTTAATTTGCATAAACATGTCTTATTATACTCTTCGATGTCGGAATTGTTAACTGTGGCTAAGCAGTGGGCACACCCGCGCAAACACGCGCAAATACGGGCAGCTATATCAGAAATAATAAAAAAAAAAATAATTAAAGTTTTACATTTAATAACTGTACTGGGGGTTTACAATGTGAGGAAGTGTAGTGTTGGGTATGTAGACATTTGAGCGGACTCGCTCATGTCTGTTGACATTTCACAATTCAGACACTTGCAGGGGCGTGGAACTTTGAACTACTTGGCAGTCAGACATGCCTCCTGCCTTCCTGCATGGTCCGTGTTAGACTTTGAGTAGAGTCAGCCTGCCCTCATGAATATTCATGGCACACTGACATCATACCGTTCAGCTGCTGTTTCCGAGTAAGACTTATTAAGTCTTACATGGAGGTTTTGTGAATCCTGGGACTTATGTAAGGATAAGAAACAAAGTTGCCACAAATCTCTTTTATCATAGGATCATAGGAAGATACTAAGCTAGTGGCCCTGAGACCTGTACAAGCCTAGCCAAGAATTTAGCCCATGTTACAACAAGTCAGCACCCAATGCCCCTGTCCAGCAGGGACACAAGTGGAATCCCAGGGGTGTATTTTCTGTTCCCCATCCAGTTATTCAGGTTGAGCTTAAAAAGTGTTAACGAGGTACTGTGCTTGACATGGAGAGGGAGTCTATTCCACAGAAGTGGTAATTTGCTATTGAATATCTAGCTATCTACATAAAACCTAACAACAATGTGGCAGGTCATAATATAAATTACCATTATACAACCCAGCATTCAGTTATTTTCTGGCAATATACTTAAAACAATTGGTAACATACATTTTTCTGTAATAATTACAATTTTAATTTAAAATATTTTGAATTGTTGTCAGGCTGAAGATTCAATTAAAACAACATAACTAACAAAAAGGCAAATTATTTGATAGTAACTAATGGTGAGTTTAATTGGGATAGTAAAGATATTAATATTCAGGGTTTACTCTTATATGCAATTGTAAAGAAAAAGCACTAATAAATTATACAAGTAACCAATACAAAACAGTAATAAATAACATGGAATGAGCAATCTCTTTGTATTGCAGACAGTTTCATTTTTATCCAAAATGCAATGAATTATACGCTCATCTTCTTTAGTTCATTTAAAACACATTCAACTTTTTGTTGGTAATCCAACAAATACAGAATAACTCTGGGACATCATGTAACAGAATGGAAAAATTGTGTTATTAAAACAGTAGCTTTATGATTAAATTCTGGTATTCTATTTGGCAAAATGTGTATTCATACAATATATATAGAGATTTTGAATAATAACATGAAGTGGATTCCGAATAAATATACAAATACCATCATTTCTGCTTGCACAAGTAACATGAAAAATATTTAGAAATTGGGATATTTATCTATATATATATATATATATATATATATATATATATATGGATAGATATAGATATAAATAAAAATTCCTGAAGATAAAAGCATGGTGATTTATGTTATTCCTTATAGCATTTATAACAGAATGTATAAAATATCTAAACTTTAAAAAATGCTAAGGTTACAAACTAGTGATTTTAATAAAAGGATAAGAGAGACTAATGCAACTAACATTAACTATTTAATGGGTAAATATGCATTGGATACAGAAATAAAAAGGAAGTTCATATTATCTAAAGTTGAACAAGTGTCAAAATTAAAAACGATTAGCTATCTATTCTTGGTTTTCTAAACAATATTGAAATAAAAATGGAGATAAAGAGATCAGATTTATACAAAATATATACAAAACATTAAGAGATATAATTTTTATATCAGAGTTAATTCTTGGTATTATGATCTCCAACTAGTATCATCTATATTTTGGATAGTAGTCACTTGGAAATGTTTGCATAGATCATTTACCACTCCACATAAAACTAGAATTCTATGAAAAGAGATGATATTGGCTTTTGCAGCTGCAAATATTTAATCATACTACATTGGCTAGCAAATGTTTTATGATTGCACTTTTCTACTACAACTTTAGGTAAAAAATGCAATGTTTCCTGCAAGCATTGATTGCTGGTAAATTCATATTAACTAGACTTTTGGAACTATTTAATTCCTGAATGTATATCAAAGTCCTCATGCTCACTTTTCTGAAACTTTTTCTGAAGCTGATATCCAGAAAAAAGACTATAAAGATTTGAAAAAAATGAAATTATGCCTTCATTTACATAATTTATAAATACTGTCACGGTTGTGTGTCATAAAGCAATATTTAATATTGAGACATAAATAAGCAACCATAGAATATACATTTGAGGATATTAGATATTGTTGTCTCTGCTAGCATGACTGGCTAAAGTTTTGTAAACAATTGCAAATAATTGTAAATTACCCTCTGTTATATATGCCAGCATAACTAGTTATAATTTTGTAAATAAGTTTATCTTTTTTGATTATCATTCTGATTTATCCAGGATGTTTGAATGTTCAACAGCGTTCTTCTGGCTAATAAAATGTACATGTTTTTTTAAAGAGAATTTTGAATGTATGTTATGCCAGAGTCACCTGACCTAGATGTAATGTCATTGTATGCCAGTGCAGGGAGAACAGAATCGTAACTACAGCTGTTTGTTTACTTTTCAAAGTCTGACATGAAAGACTAGAATTCTCATAGCAGCTTCCAGTTACTTTTAAAAAAATCTGCTATAAAAGCAGTTTCTGAGTCACTTTTTTGTTTCCAAAGCTGTTCAGCAGTAGTAGTTCAGCTGTTTCCAGAGTAGTTGTTCCAATCACTGAAGATCGACAACAGTCTGGAGTGTAGACATAATTCCTCATCCTGTCTTGCATAAGTAAGAGTATAATCTTGCCTTGTCAAGTTATTTAGATTAGATAGGGACAAGTAATCTTCCAATAGTCAGGGAATTATAGCTAGTTAGACATTTTCTAAAATCAGTGTTAAATCTATCCTACAGTCTTGTTTTCAAATTTCCTTTGTGTGAAACTCTGATGTTAATAGGAATCAATTATTCAGTATTTACATGTTTTAAATCTTTTTATTTATTATTAAATATTTTGCTACCTTTCATTGTGGCTGGTTATTTAGTGAATATTTTTAGTAACTTGAGAGTGTTTATGCTTATTGTGATAAAACCAGGACCGCTCCAAAAAGTCTTACTGCTTTGGTTACATGCTACCATTTGTATCAATAACTATTATAGCCAATATAATTGAACACCCCTTTTGAAGGGTATTGTGGTATCTGACTGGTGGCAGCTGTTACCGTGTAATTTGGGCAAAGGAATACAGCAGGTAAATATGTGTCAGTCTTTTCCCAAGAGTTTGAGTATGTGTGAATAGCAGACCTTTAAGAGTGAGTGTGTCAGATACCTATAACTGGGACACAGCAATATGCGTGGTTAGTGAGTAGACTCATTTGGGGACCTGGAGTGTAGTATATAGTCCAGTCCCAGGCATGGAACCTGTCCCAGGTGTACTCTTAGGGAAAATTGTGTATTTCTATCCCTGCTTTTAGTGACACCCAGAGACAGTGTTGAAGATTGAGACTCCTTAGTTACTGCCTTGGGGTAAAGAGGGCTCATCACATATTGGTGGCAGCTGTGTGGGATTTTAGTTGAGCTTTTATAGCCTGTGGGTAGTTGTCACCAAAGTGTGCACTGTAGACATCCACAAAGTAAACATACATACAGAATCTCATTGTCACAACATGTTTCTACATTTTTAGTCTGTTTAGTCAGGGACAGCAGGCAAAGATGTCAGGTTAGGATTATACCAAGCTGACTAGGAACCAGTTATAAGTGAATAAAAACAGGATGTGGCGGGACCAGACAAGCCCAGAAAATTTATTTTTATTTATTTTTATTTTAAATTTGTTGACCGGGAGTGTCCGACTGGACGTAAGTCCATTTTCAGTGGAGGCCCGGGGAGAAAAGCTCCACAGTAAAATAGACAGTAGTTACATTGGATTACATAGCGATTAACAATTTAACATAGCAATTACTTACAACATATTTACAGATGAAGAACATAGTACATCAGTAGACAACTAGAATCTTTATCTGTGAAGTACATAACAGACATTAACAAATGTTACAATGAGAAGTTCCTGCTGTATAATAAGTACTAGGCTTATGAGCATCTGAGCTTGCTATACTCAAGGTAGTTAGTGGAGTGGAGAGAAAGATAGTGGTTGGATGGGGTGGATGATATTAGAGTGGGAGTTTCAAGGGCATAGCCAGCATGTTTTTAGGTGTGCTTTTAGTAAAGTTTTGAAGTGGGTGCATGCTGGTATGGAGGTAATTGTGGGTGGGAGTGAGTTCCATAATTTGGCTATGGTGCAAGAGAATAGTGCTTCACCAGCAGAGTTATTGGCTTTAGTGATCTGAAAGTGATTTTTGTTGCTGGATCTTAGTGGTCTGGTGGTGCGATAGGGTTGGAGTAGTTTCTGGAGGGATGGGACATTTAGTGGATGGTTTACTAGTTTGTGGGCGAGTGAGAGTTGATACCACTGAAGGAGGTGAGGGAGTTCAAGCCAGCCCAGTTCAGCAAGTGAGAGACAATGGTGACTACGGTAGGATGCCTGTAATTTGGCGATTTTGTTGTAGCAGGTCTCTAGCTTGTTTAGATCACATTGCCTTAGGTTGGTATATATTGGTGAGGCATAATGTAGGGTGGAGATAAGGTGGGAATTTGCTATTGAAATCTTTGCTGCTTTGGTGAGAAATTGCTTATTTCTGTATAACGCTCCTAGTTTTTTGTGGCCACTTTTTATGGTCATGGATATGTGAATGTCAAATTTTAGTTTATTGTCTATTTCCACTCCTAGCAATTTTTTGTGTTCAGTTGGGTATATAGCTGTGTTGTCTTTTGCTGTGATGTTAAAGTGAGAGTTGTTTTGAGTATGTTTGGTGGGTTGGAAGATGAGTAGTTTAGTTTTGTTTGGGTTGAGTATTAATTGGGCATCAGATAACCATGTTTCAACAGAGGAAAAGGCTTCCTGTGTGACTTTTTGCAGTTTGGGTAGGGACTGGGCTGAGCAGATGATGGTCGAGTCATCTGCGTATTGTATGAGTGTACCATGTTTGGTGGCAGAGGCTAGATTATTGGTGTAAACTGAGAAGAGTAGGGGTCCAAGGATGGATCCTTGGGGAACCCCTATGGAGACAGGTAGTTGGGGAGATATTTCATTCTGCCATACAACGGATTGTTGGTGGTCAGACAGGTAACTCTGAAACCAGTTGGTGACTGATTGTGAGAAGGATAGGTTATTGAGGACAGAGATAAGTTGTTTGTGTGGGACCATGTCAAATGCTTTAGATAGGTCAAAATAAATCCTTAATGAAAATAAGATGTCTTGGGCTGAGAGAATACTCACTTTTAATTATAAAACAAAAAATACAAAGAAAATAGGTTAGCACTTTTGTAGTTTCCCACTTCTTCAGAGTAAGGTCTGAAGAAGTGGGAAACCATGAAAGCGCTAACCTATTTTCTTTGTATTTTTTGTTTTGTAATTAAAAGTGAGTATACTCTCAGCCTAAGACATCTTATTTTCATTTAGGAACCAGTTATCCAAGGTGTGTGAAACCAAAGGACTGGTGCATGCCAACTTAACTAAGGAAGTAATGATCTCAGTCTTGTTGCAGCTGCAGGGCAGACCAGTAGCTTGGAGGATATCCAGTTTGGCATTATGGATGAGCAGTCTTTCAAGATAAGACAGTTCACCTTTTCCTCACTGGAGTTAAAAATCTGTCTGGAGTTAAAGACACCTGAACTGGAGGCTGAAGAAAGGGAGAAGCAGAGTCAGCATTAACTGTGACATTTGGAGTCTGAGGAGAGGGAGAGGAAGAAGCTGGATCAGCAAGAAAAGGAACTGGAGTGCAAGCATTTGGAGATGGACACTGAAGAAAATGAGTGGCAGAGACAGCAGGAAAAAAAGCTTCTAACCCTTCAACAGGGTCATGGAAGAAATGAGGAAGGGAATGACCGAACCCCAGAAGCCATAAAGGTCAGTAAAATCTTCCTCAGTACAGTGAGGAAGATGACTTTTATAGCTCTATTTATATATTTGAGAGGGTATGTAAACAGTATAGTGTTGACCAAGGGCTCTGGGTATGGTTCCTGACCCTCTATTCCATGGCAGAGCTGTTAATGCAATTGCTGAACTATCTGATATTGATTGTTTGAATTACAATAGTGTAAAACAATGTTTACTTGATTGTTTTAAATTAACCTCTGAAATGTAAAGAAAAAAAAATCATGAACATAAACGCAAGGCAGATGAAAGTGTATGTGATTATATTGCTGATTTAAGTACTTGCTTTCACAGGTGGTTTGGTGGGTGCCAGTTCATCACTTTTTAAGGACTTGCAGACCTCTTCTTGAAGGAACAAGCTCTCACCCCTTTGCCTGAGGACATGAGGATCTGGTTAACATATTGAGAGTGTAACTCTGCAAATGAGATGGGATAAAAGGGGATCTCTACTTGGCAAGTGGGGCACCACTGCATAAGAAAGGGATACCCAGTGCTGCACATGGACGTAAGGGAACTCGTGTGGGGCAACTTAAACCATGCCAACAGAATTCACCAGTAACAGGGGAAGCCACTAGTTCAAGCACATGGTCAGGATCATGAATTAAGTGTTTCAAATGTAATTTGAGGGGCCAGGTAGCATACAAATGTCCAGGGAAGCAAGGTGAGAAACAAAAGGTGAGGAAATCAGGAAGTGGGAATGACAGAGTGCCAATGGTAAGTTGTCTGGAAACAACAGGGGTGCCAGACTATCACCAAAATGTGTATCCTATATTACTGGATGGAAGACAGGCCAGTGCTAAGAGAGACACAGCTTTTGATATAACAATTGTGAGGCCTGCAGTGGTTAAAAAAGAGCAGTATTTGCTTGGACAGCCCACCCCAGTCAGAACTTTGCTGGGACCCCATTCCAAATACCTTTGTCCTGGCTTCATCTTGACTGGGATGGTGGAAAAGGGAACAAGCAGGAAGGTATGTTTGAGGATGTCCCTGCAGATGTCTTAATAGAGAATGATTTTGATAATGTAGTACACTGTGTGCATGTAGTTACATGAAGTCAAGCTTGGAGACAGGAGTGTAGGTTTGATATCCTGGAATAGACCCAGACAGATCCTATGGGACTATTGATGTGGTTACATCAGGGAGGGAGCTACCTTATATCAATGAGCCTGAAGGTGAACCACAGCTGCTGGTGGGTACTGATATTTCCATGTACATGGTGACTGCAAGGACAGAGGTGAGTGGTAGTACCCAGGATGACACTGAGTCATCACTGTCAGAAGATACTAGGCTTCCTGTGTAAAGGAAGTTAGGAGAGGTTACAAAGACAGAGTTGAGACAGGCTCAAATTTCTGATCCTACTTTATGAGACTTGAGAGAAGTAACTAAGGAGGGACCTGATATCCAAGGTAAAGGAGAGTCTGTACACTGGAATAAAGGATTAGTGTAAGGGAGTGGACCTCTGAGGGAGGGCTAGAGAGTGCGGTAATACAGCAGTTGGCAGAGCCCAGAGCTTACCACCTGGAACCTCTAGCCATAGCCCATCACATTATTTTTGCAAGTCATATGGGCATAAAGTCTACCAAGAGACACATTATGCAGAACTTTTATTGGCTTTGGATTGCAAAGGACGTAACAGAGTACTGCAGGAACTGTGAGCAGTGCTAAAAGGTAGGCAAGGCAGGATACAAGGTTAAGACACCATTGATGCCTTTGCCTGTGATTTAAGAACAATTTTAGAAGGTAGCTATGGATATTGTGGGGCTGCTGAGTACTCCAAGTTCTGTAATGAAGAAGTATATCTTGATATTGGTAGATTATGCTACTAGATACTGTGAAGAACTGGCTCTGTCCTCCTTTGAGGCAAAGCAAGTGGCAAATGTTTTCTTATAAATGTTCAGCTGGGTAGGTTTTCTGAGGGAGATACTAATTGACTAATGTGCTAACTTTATGTTGGACCTGTTGGCTTGTCTGAGGAAGCATTGTGGGGTGAAGCATCTAAAAATCTACCCCCTACCATTCCCAGACTAATGGTCTTGTAGAGAGCTTAAACTCTACATTAAAGACTATGCTAGAAGCATTTGCAGACCAGTTTAAAAGGGAATGGTACAAATATTTTCCCCATTTACTATTCACATACAAAAAGGTACCTCAGGAATCTACTGGCTTTTCACCCTTTGAGTTTCTTTATTTGCATAGGGTGAGGCGTCCTTTAGATTTGATTCATAATGAGTGGCAGGGTGAGTGTGAATCCCACAAGGAGTCTGTTTTTGTATATGTCCTAAACTTCAAGACAAGGCTTAGGGAGCTCATGGGTTTGGCCCAGAAGAACCTGGCAGTAGCCCAACAGCTGAAGAAGGTTTGGTATGACAGAAAGGCTCGAGCCCGAGAGTGTACTGTGGGACAACAGGTTATGGTGCTCAATCCTGTCAAATACAATAAGCTGTAGGCAGCTCAGGAGGGACCCTTCAAAGTGGTAAGGAAGGTCAATAATGTCAGTTATCTGGTAAAGCCTGCTAGGCAGAAGCCAGGGACACAAATTGTACTATGTTGACATAATGAAGCCTTAGCATGTTAGGGAGGTTCTGGGTAGACTGAAAGGGCAGGGTTGACCATTAAGCCTAGTAAGTGTCAAGTGGAAATGGTAGAGGTTTCTTACCTAGGACACAGAGTAGGGAGTGGTAAGAGTAGGCCAGAACCTGCCAAAGTGGAAGCTATTCAGGCATGGCCAGTGTCTGTTACCAAAAAGCAGGTAACAGCATTCTTAGTGACAGCAGGGTACTATAAAAATGTGTAGAAAACTATAGTACAATAGATGCACCCCTTACTGACCTAACAAAGAAAAACAAGCCATATATGGTGGTGTGGACCCCATCCTGCGAATAGATATTCCAAAAATTTAAAGGGGCTTTAGGAGGACCTCCTGGGTAAGCCAGTCCAGATTACAGCAATGCCAGTGCAGATTGTTTTTAAAGACAGGGTATAAGTTGATGTGTTCTCAGACAGCCCCATTTTTCTCAAGCGACAATTTTCCAGAGTCAATTGAAAATCTAGCTTGAGTCTTCAAAGGGGGGATAAATGTGAGGATTTTAGATATTGTTATCTCTGCTAACATAACTGACTGAAGTTGTGTAAATAATTATAAATAATTGTAAATTACCCCGTGTTACATATACCAGCATGACTAGCTATAATTTTGTAAATACGTTTATGTCTCTTGATTATCACTCTGATTTATGTAAGATGTTTGAATGACAACAGTATTCTTATGGCTGACAAAATGTACATTTTTAAAGAGAATTCTGAATGTATGTTATGCCAGAGTCAGCCGACCTAGATATGATGTCATTGTGTGCCAGAGTCGGGAGAATAGAATCTTCACTGCAGCTGTTTGTTTACTTTTCAAAGTCTGATGTCAGAGAGTAGAATTCTCTTAACATCTCCTGTTACTTTTAAAAAATCTGCTATAAAAGCAGATTCTGAGTCAATTGTTCAGTTTTGTTTCCAAAGCTGTTCAGCAGTAGTAGTCCAGTTGTTTCTAGAGTAGTTTTTCAGTCACTGAGGACAAACAGCTTTGTGTGTAGACATAATTGTTATCTTGCCTTGCAGATGTAAGAGTATAATTGCGGCTTGCTGACTTATTTAGATTAGATAGGGACAGTTCATCTTCTGATAGTCATGGTTGCCAGCCCAGCTCCCATCCTGCCATGGAAGGTACACACATGCATGCACTCACGCCAATTTAGAGTGTCCAATCCACCAGAGCACCCAGAGGAAACCCATGTAATCATAGGGAGGACATGCAGCCTCCGCACAGAAGGCACCTCTGCCGAGGATTGAACAGGAGAACCTTTTGCTGTGAGGTGACAATTCTAACCGCTGCACCACTGCGGCTGCCCAGTTTATGCTAATTTAATAAATCTTAGTAATGTGTATAGCAAAAATTCATGTAGTGACTTGCATAAATGTATTTGCTTTATTATGCTAACATGTTTTATATCAAATTTCAGTAAAATAGTTTTTAAAAATTACTAGGCGGCCACGGTGGTTGCATTGTCGCCTCACAGCAAGAGGTTCTCTGGTTCGATCCTCGGCTGGGGAGCCTTCTGTGCGAAGTCTGCATGTCCTCCCTGTGGTTGTGTGGGTCTCCTCCGGGTACTACGGTTTCCTTCCACATCCCAAAGACATGCTGCAGGTGGATTGGACACTCTAAATTGGCCCTAGGTGTGAGTGTGTGTGTGTGTGCCTTCTGTGGAAGGTTGGGCGCCGGGCTGGCAACTCGACACTGTCAAACTCCACTGCCAATCATGAGCGGACAGGTGATCCGCTGTGGCAACCCCTAACTGGGAAAAATCCAGAAGATGACTAGGTTATCTATTTTACCATTGAATGTAGGAGCTGAAAAAATGAACAACAGTGGGCACTCAAGAGTGTTATACATAATACATACTCAGCCTAGGGATCTAAACCCTTTAAGTAAAATCAACAGAATGGTTTGGAGGGAAGGTGCATTGTACAGAAGATATAGCTGTTCTGTGACAGACTCCTCATCCACATAAAACAAAGTTCTTCCCTGTTCATATTTAAGCACAACTTGGATCTATCAATTGGAAACAAAACAAATGACCACAGGCCTGCCTAATATACAACTAATGGAGAGAGGTAACTCCCAAATGCTTTACCACATACATGATTGTTCTTAATTATCTCTGGTTTGATCCCAGTTCCTATCATTAGGGGTAATATATAATTATCGACTATGGGATGGATAAGGCCAATCTCTAACCAAAAAGGATAGGATAGTTTGAGCACAAGAAGGGAAACTGGATAAGCTTTAAATGACCCCCGAGGATAGCTAGGATTGTATTTACCTGTGAACTTATTACCCTATAATCATGGCTAGCCCTAAGCACAGTCAACCCAACATTCTGCTAGGGATGGTCTTTTACTATTTATTCAATTTATTAAAAAGTAAGAACAAATCCCTAGGGGTGGATGCTGTATGCATTGCCACTGAATTTCTTGCCATTGTGTTCCTGCACACCCATGATCCACCTGATTATTTGCCTAGATAGATCATTGGCAGGACAGAGCATGATCCCAACAAATATAAATTGTAAAGTGCACAGAATTGCTGTGTGAAAAGATGGTGAGGTTTCTACCATTTTTAACACTGGCCTGCCAAACAGATATGGAAAATGGATGGCTTTCCAATACTTGCAAGAGACATATTCATCAGCAAGATAATCTTTCTTCACTACCTCATATTTTTGCTACACAAGATCATTCTGCAGAACCAAATGTATACAAACTGAAACACGCAGTTTCTTTCTTCTGCATAACTCCATACATACTAGCAACAGCAGTAGCATGTTCATCCACAAACAGCAGTAGAATGGAAAATCTACTTTCTAGAGTTTTAGTGTAAGATTTTTATAAGTAGGCCAGCTACATAAGGCAGCAAATATTCATGTATGTGGTATATAGGTTTACAGGTGATCAGCCTGCAGACCATACCTCACAAACTCTTAGAGCAAGAAATCTGGAAAAAGACATAAATAAAAGTGGGACAAAGGCCCCAAAATATGGACATTTTTTTTTTAAATATCGTTATTACAAACGTATAGACTTGATAAAATAACAGGTTTTGTGTTAGCACGGATTTTCTGAAGGGTGTAAAGTCTGAAACTCAAATGTCTGTCATTATTTTCTAACTTCAGTCTTTAATGATTTGTCACTAATTTGCCAGAAAACCACAATTTTATGAAGAACAGACCAAAAATATGAGACAAACATCTGGACATTCTGCAAAAATATGAACAGTTGAGAGGTATGCTGTAGATCATTACAAGCCTAGACAACATACATTTTATATATATATATATATATATATATATATATATATATATATATATATATACATATATATATATATATATATATACCTATATATATATATATATATATATATATATATATATATATATATATATATATATATATATATATATATATATATATATATATATATATATAATATTTTAAACTTCAAAGATGACAAGACAAGACAGATTTTGGGTGAATGTGAGGACTCAGGTGATTATCTAAGTTTACCTTAAAGGTGTCAGGCATGCTAATCTGGTTGACATTTAGTGAAAGTTTGATCAAAGCTTAAGAAATATGTTGGGGTGAAAATTTATCATGTTAGCATGTCTTATATATCTGCGGATTAATGTTACATTCATTTTACTGAGTATTTGAGGTACCATTCATTCTGCAAAGGAATGGGAGGGCAAATATGGTTGGATCTTTCATGGCTCCAAAGGCTAGGCACAGATTTCCATGGCAAACTCTGCAAGAAACTGAGTAGAGAAAAGGGCTAACGTCTTTCTTAATAACTTAAGATTTTTAAGGCCATTGATCTTTTTAGTTATGAATTTCTGAAGTGGCTCAACTTGTGTGATGTTTAGACAAATACATGCCAAAAATGCATTATATTCAATAATGATGCAGGTAAGGTGGAATTAATACTTCTTTGGATCTAGTGCAGATGCATTTCAAAGTTAGATGAGCCAGTTAATAGGGTACTGTGGAAGCATGATGGACAAATGATAAGGAATTATCAGTATGAGTGTCTAAATTCTTTATTACAGTGTCTGATTTGAGGGGTGCATCACCAATCTGGTAAAGGAAGCTGTTTTGTTTACCAAAATGTACCTTGCTACAATTTTTTACATGCAGCAAATGTTGGAAAATTTGTGAGTCAGTTGAAGATCAAATAATTACACTCTGTTTACTTGTGGCAGCAAACTGAATTAACCACAGGCCAGGAGTGCTGGCCTGAAGATTTGGGAAATCAACAAGAAATAAGAGATGGCCCAAAACTGAGCCCTGTGGTATACCACTGGCAATGTTTTTGCTTTCAGAAGTGGCACTGTGATTCTAACCATATGTATTTTGTCATGCACCAGTAAGCTATCAAACCACACAATATAAACATATACAATACTTGTACATTTACTGTATATGGCACATTCTGTAGATTTCAATTAATATTAAAATGTAGCAACACAGGGTAATGTTGCAAGCTGCCAGACATAAACAGCTAAGAGAATCTTGATATATAGAATATAGCTGTCTGTAGTAAAATGAAAGGTAAGATATTGGACTAGCAGACTAATGTTCAAAATGCATTATGGTTCATTTATATGCCTGTGCATATTTGTATATGTTTGTGTATGTGTATGTGTGTGTCTGTATATGGGTATTCTTACAGTGACAAACTCAAATATTTACAGTGAAAGCATCAACCACAAAAGTTTAAAAAAAATGATCGTTGACATGCACAGAGAAAGAACCTTGGTGAATGCAAAATTCCTCAACCCAAGAAACAGCACTTTTTTTTCGCATGTGGCAAGCCCCCCACACCACCAGCTATATATATATATCTATATATATATATATATATATATATATATATATATATATATATATATATATATATTATACCTCCAAGATCATGCAGTCAACAGAGAAAGAGAGTATTCCCCTACCCAGGGACTGTTGATCCTGCACACCTGTTGACCATCTGCATATGTTGGCCAAATATACATACATACATACATACATATACTTTCTTACATTCTTATCTTTTTTATTAAAACATATTCAGATTTCACTTTTGTTTGCTTTCTTGCTATTTTTATACAATTAAATGCTTTGATCTTTTCCTTTGCTAACATATTAGAAATTTCCTGATAAACTTTCTACATATTGCGTTATCATTTTAAGATAAATTTTAACAGAATCCCCTCAGAAGTTAGAGATGCTGTAATGCTTGTCTCAAAACTCCAAAGAATTAAGATGGATGCTGCACATTTAATACCAAAGTGTGAAAATAACTGTTTCATAGGCATACAGAAATTAAAGAAAACACCCAACGATAGATGTTTACAAAGTCAAGAACAAAAAGTTGACTTTGCAAACATAGACATGCTACTACATGTGCTGAACAACAATCTTGGCACATGCAAAACTTAAACTAAAAAAATACAGTGGGATAATCACATTCCAGGATTGGATATACCATACCCTTAGTAATAACCTGTGCAATGAAAAGTAACTTTCTTACAGTACTGGATACATGGTTAGCAAAGGATGGTTCATTGTCAACATAGGTTCCTTTGTCCATCACTACTGGATCATTTTTCAGATATTGATAATGTAATAGTTACAGGAGAGTTCTTGCTTGAAAAAAAGACACATTTCTTGGCATTTAGTATTAGTCCATGGTTTTAACACTAGCAATTGGTTCAGAAAAATCTCTCTCAGGAGCTTGTTGCCTTCTGGTTTGGTTAGGATGGCACCAAGTTTACAGTCATCTGCAAACTTGATCATCCCTAAATAATTAACAGTGGTTTTGAACTCTAAGAAGTAAAACCAAAGAGGAGTAGTCCATTGACTAAACCCTGGGGTAAACACTAGTGAGAAGTTTTTTGAAGGAGTTTGAGCAGCCCACCTAATTTCCTGGGTTCTGTTTGAGTGCCAGTTTGCTAATCAATGAATTACATTGGGATTAACATTTAACTGAGAAAGTTTATCTATAATACTTGAGTTTCAGAAAGTGTAATAGCCTGTGTGAGGTCTAGATATGCAATGCTTACTGATTTGTCCTCATCCATTGTTTCAGTAACCTTCTAGAAGAAGTAAACAAGGCAATTTAGGCAGAATCTATCCTTGACAAATCAAAAATGGCTTGGTTTGATACTTTCTAGGTCACCTGTGCCCTTATTTGTTAATCCCATAATAATCCTTTCAATAGCTTTACTGATCAGGCTGGTCAGACTTATTGGTTTATAATTTCCCAGGTCTATAGACACCCCACCTTTGTAGAAATGAATGACAGTTGCTGTTCTTCATTCTTCTGGCACAAATCCTGTCTGGAGACGGACGTTGAATAGCTTCTGTAAGTAAATTAAAATTCTGTGAAAACCTTTAAACTGGTATGTAAAAGAAGTCAAGTAAAGAATAAATAACCAAGAAGCCACAATTCAATTAGCGGAGTATTTACTACATTGAAACAACACAGTTAAGCGCCTTCATATTCATGCCTTCTTCAGAACTATTCCATACAAGTAAAGGTAACCTTCTTACAGGAAATTTCATCATTACACACCTCCAGATATAACCACCAAAGGAAGACTGTAAAAACTGTAAAAAAAAAAAAAATGCATTTAAAGATAGAGTGCACTCCAAACACAGAAAAAAAACTTTACAATTTGCAAACACATAGCTTCAGTTCACTCACAATAGACACACTTTCATTTAAACCAGGAAAATTTGTAGCAGTCAAATAAAGCTGCCAGTACATCTCTCATTGCAGTAACCAATTCTGCCAGTCACCACAATAGGCACCTGTAACAACCTGCTCCAACACAAGAAATCTGAATCTAATAAAGCCAACACAAAGTGAGGCACATCTTGCCAAAGCACTCAATGTCATTATTCACAATACTGTAATGATGATGACAGATCCTT
Organism: Protopterus annectens; assembly: GCF_019279795.1. Classification (NCBI taxonomy): domain Eukaryota; kingdom Metazoa; phylum Chordata; order Ceratodontiformes; family Protopteridae; genus Protopterus; species Protopterus annectens. Next base: position 1,294,708,812 of record NC_056741.1, read on the forward strand.
CTGTTAAAGACATTTTTAGCCTTGCCAACATAAAATGCAGTACAGGTGCAGCACTTTGCAAGGTAAATCATCTCCCACTGTTACAGCTGAATTTAACATGTGGCTTAAGGTCCAACATTTTCCCATATAATGCACCCTCTAGACTGATCTCAAAAAAAAGGACATTGGGCAGGATTCACGAAACCTCCGTGTAAGAGTTAATATGTCTTACATGGAGGCTGCAGTCTAACGGTATGATGTCAGCATGCCCTGCATATTCATGAGGGCATGCTGAATCACACCCTAGGCTAACACGGTCCATGTAGGACTGTAGGGGGCATGTCCGAATTCCGAGTTCTGCAAAGAGACATGCCCCCAGAAGAGTCAGAGTCCTGAAAGTAAACTCCCATGAGCGACTCCGTGGAAATGTCAAGGAACACAACACCACACATGCCCCCACAGACTATAAACCCAACTGTATGTAAAATGTAAAAATAGTAGCTTAATTTTTTTTTTTTATAATTTCCAAAATGTTTGCCCGTAGTTGCGCTTGTTTGCGCAGGTATGCTCTCTGCTCAGTCACAGTTAGCAGTCATTGAAAAGTATATAAGATCTAAATATGCAAATTAAGCCAAGTAGCAATAGCGTAGCGGTAGAGACGTTGGCCAAAGAGGAGGTAGTCACGGGTCGAGCCCCCACATCATTTTCTATTTTTATTTAAATAAGCATGAAACAATCCCCTGACATATATGTATATATATATATATATATATATATATATATATATATATATATATATAACTATAATTTAAGTAAAATGTAATGAAATGGGCCATGTATTTTGAAGAAATCCGACACAAGAAAATATAAAAAAATTGTATAAGTGCCCATAGCTGAGCAAGGCTTTACAAATCTGAATATGAGTGCCCATAGGTGAGCAGTGGTCTAACAAGCGTAATATGACTGCCCGCAGGTGAGCAGTGGTTTAACAGGTGTAATATGAGTGCCCGGAGTTGAGCACCACTTTAACACGCTTAAAATGAGTGCCCGTAGCTGAGCAACACTTCTCACAATGTAATATGCATGCTCATAGCCAAATAAAGTGTTACCCAGCGTAAGCCATTTGCGGAGCTGCACAGCGTGCCAACTGGCTTACCGGCGGGCAACGTCGAGCAAGCTGTGTCAAAACCACCGTTACACAGACACACCTCCTATCCTGTCTAGACAGTAGTAAAAACAAAAAAAAAGCAATGCCCAGGCTTGAACCCAGGATACTGTGCACCATAGTCAAAGTACTGAACCACTAAGCCATGACAGTTGCACTGAGAAATGCAGTATTAGCATATATGTAGGAATGAATGGAAATAGAAGCATGACAAAGCAGGTTTTCTTAAGCTGATAAATATCCAAAATGGCCAATCACAGATAAGTGCAGGAAAACGGCCATATATAAGCCCCATAGGCGGGAATACACAGCATAACTGATTGTGGTACCCATTTGCAGTCAGGATGGCAGGTGCAGGAGAGGGAAGTCGCTTTAGAGCACAGAGGTGGGGTGTTGAGGAGTCCAAATATATGGTTTGGCTCCTAGTCCACGATCATGAGGCTCAACTCATGCAGGGCCAGGTTCCCTGAGGTGCATACAAGGCAGAGGTGTGGAACCGGTTGGCACATGATCTCACCAGTGCCACAGGCATACCAAGGACTGGTGAACAGGTCCGTCACCACCATGCGGACCTGAAGAGATGTAAGCAGGACCAACTGAATCATTGGATACAGGAGGCCTGGCAAATGCCCAACGCCACACTACTGAATAAGTATCCATGTAATTAAGTATGTAAGAAATGATCCTATCCTATATTATGGAGATGTATGTTCCAATATTACTTCATTTATATTACAGCTGCAGGTGTCCGTTCCATGAATCAGCAAGCCTATGCTGATAGGCTGCTGAGGTTGCGCCACCAGGCAGGTTAGTAATTATTTTGCTGGAATTGTTATAGAATATAAGTGAGACAGCTTGTAAAAGAGTTCAGTGTTGTTACATATTAATAAAGTTCAAATAAGCCTAGAAGAAAGATTCTGCTAGTACTGTGAGATTAGATAAGTGATGCAGCCTGTAATCCAGAAATAAACATTAAACAAGTCTGAAATAGAGTTTCCACCTGTATTGTAATATCAGATAACTGCTTCACCCTGAAAATGACTAGTAATCAATCTACAAAGGACAGACATGTGTCAAATACATCCCCTTGTAAAAGCTGCCATATGAAATAAGTGAGTCTGTTGGAAAGGATTGTTGTAACCAAGTAAGAAATGTTAATAATGCCTAGAATTAAGTACCATCTTGAATTGTAAAAATAAAACAAGTGAGAGTGTGAGAAAGAGGGTATGAATCGACCAAGAAAGCTCTAATAAGTCTGGAATAAAGTTATACTGCAGTCAGTACATAATGAAATGAATGAGGCAGCCACAACCAAAGAGTGAAATGGGTGTAATAAAGTACTGAACCAGGAATGTGTCTGTCCCACAATTTGGATATGGTGCTGTACCCTTGCAATATGGAGATAGTATGGTTGTATGAAATACTGAACATCCACAGTTGTCTATAGCCATATAAATCAAATGTAGCAGGATGCTGTACCTGAACACAGCCAGATATGAACATGTATGAATAAAAATGGAATGTATATTAATGTAGCAGTAACATTCCCATCACCAACATTCCTAAGGTTACATATAGGAAACTGTACAAAGACATGTAGGGGATATATATCTGCAGCTACTAGGAATGTACAGCATATGTATAGGTAGTTTAAGTTGTTAATGTAATATTTCTTCACCCTACCCCATTTTCACAAATGATGCCATTCCACACCAAACTGGGTATGTGTATACACAATTAATTCCTATGGACATTTGTCCTGTTCGTTCATACATATCTGCATGTACGTTGATGCATGTGCCCTGTTCACATATCCAAACCTGATGGCCTGTTGCCATCAATCAACCATGCATGCTGTTGGATTGTGTACTGTTGTTCTAAATATGCATGTGTTATGCTTGCTGTCCAATGTTTGGAATTCATGGGTGTTTGTTTAATGGGAATACTGATGCATGCTGTTACAACTAATGTTGAATGGTGTATGTTACTAACCCAAAATGTCATATAATACTGCTAAACATAGGACAACAGGGAAGGCGGGTTCCAGCGGACCCACCTCTCCCACCTCAGCTGGCGAGTGCACTTGGCACCAGTGCCCAGGCCGGAACCTCCTCCGGTGGCCCTGTGACACCTTCAGGTGGAAGCACTGGAGGGGATGGGGCTCGTCCCCCTCTGAAAGCGTGGCCGGAGGAGAACATCCACTCACCCTCCAAAGTTTCCGGTCTGTGGTGCGTAGCGTGATCAGGCATTCTGTGCTTGAACCCCTACGCCAGCTTGAGGCGAGGGTGGCGCAACTCACGGGTGTGCCTGCCCGTCCTATACAGCCTCCAGCACAGCCCCATCCTGGACAGTAAAGGCGCAGTGGTAACTGCCCATGGGTGGGGATCTCAGTTCCACTGTTGCCATCTGTGGGCTCATGGGCTTGCGATATCCAAACATCCGTCCCCGTCAATTGTGTACCCCCCACATGTGTCATACTCCGCCCCTGTATGCGTCTTATTTGTCTTGTCTGTTAACCTCCCCAACCTAACTCCCCAAATATACCTACTTCCTGTACCTCACATTCCACTCTCACCTGAAAAAAAAAAAAAAAAAGGACACTCTGTTCCCACAATAAAATTATGCCCCATACATAGCTGCCCATTTTGCAGACATGTCTGCTGGACATGTCAACTGATAATTAAAATTGGCTGTACAACATATTTTGTTGTCCTCACCCCTCTCTCAGGGGTGGAAGGTTTCAAATGTCACACCAAATTATACACATATGCACAGCTGCTGCTGATAAAGAAATGAGCAGCTATTGGCCTTCCCTAAATCCTTCCTGCAAATCCCGAGCTGGTTTCCTACTGCCCTACCCTCTTTGTGCCCCCTTTTTCACCACTTTCCTATCTCCCCATTTTCTTTTCTTTAAAAGAAATTAGCGTGGGTGTTAGCGAGAGTAAGCACTTTTAAGCAGTAGTCAGTGCGTGTGCGCTTAGCTAAGCGAGTGTGAGCATAGCTAAGTGACTGTGTGCATGCGTGAGCATCACGCAAACCAGTGCAAACCCACTTACAACTGCTTAAAAGTGCCTTAGTCACTCTGTATGACAAAGCCCGTAGTCTGCTCATCAGCAAAATAAAATTCCCCTGTCAGTCTCGAACACAGGACCTTGGAAACACTACTCTGCATGACTTACCAATAAGCCATAAGTGATATACAAGAATTTGGTGCTGAAAGCAATATATCATGACATAGAAGGACTGAATGTAAAGGGAATATAGGAAGGCCATTACACAAAGCTTGTTTCCTGTAACTTTACTGGCAGTTCTTGTGGAATTGCATTACATTAGTGTGTTAAGATAAACAGCCATGCTAGGAGGTAATAATGTTACAGTAGCACCTTACAAAACACACACGGTATCAGAGCAGGATAAATACCACCATATTTGAATAGGTATGAGGCCAGACATCCCAACTGCGACTGATTTACAGGGATGTCCTTCATTTGTCAAAAAATGTTACCTGTGCCCCACTGACTCCCTGTGAAATGTACTAACAGTAGGCAGAAAGGTGGGGAATCCCACATAATGTACACCATCAATAAGTTAAAGTAGACACTACTTGCATGTCAGAAATGGTGTAGTAATACATATGCTCAAACACACACACACAGTCCCCACAGTCACAACTGCAGAATATCTGAAATATATCACGGGTGTATCCCACTGATATGTACCTTTCCCTGAGGCAAACCCGCTTACAACTGCTTAAAAGTGCCTTAGTCTCTCTGTATGACAAGGTCTGTAGTCTGCTCATCAGCAAAATAAAATACCCCTGTCAGTCTCAAACCCCAGACCTTGGAAACCCTAGTCTGCATGAATTACCACTGAGCCATGTCAAATATACAAGAACATGGTGCTGAAAGAAATATATCATGAAATACAAGGAGTGAATGTAAAGGGAATATAGGAAGGCCATTACACAAAGCTTGTTCCCTGTATGTTTAGTGGCAATTCCTGTGGAATTGCATTACATGAGTGTGATAAGAGAAACAGCCATGCTAGTAGGTAATGATGTTACAGTAGCACCTTACAAAACACACACGGTATCAGAGCAGGATAAACACCACCATATTTGAATAGGTATGAGGCCAGACATCCCAACTGTGACTGATTTACAGGGATGTCCATCATTTGTCATAAAATGTTACCTGTGCCCCACTGACCCCCTGCAAAATGTACTAACAGTAGGCAGAAAGGTGGGGAATCCCACATAATGGTGACCGTCAATAAGTTAAAGTACACACTACTTGCATGTCAGAAATGATGTAGTAATACATATGCTGAAAATACCCCACAGTCACAACTGCAGAATATCTGAAATATATCACTGGTGTATCCCACTGATATGTACCATTCCCTGAGGCTGCTCAAATATATACCCGGGAGTATCTGAGGCCAGCAAGTGTCAGAAACACACAGGCATATCAGCCTGTCTGCTGTTACACACTCTGCGAATAGCTGTAGAATTGCTTCCACAAGCACACCCTCATGTAGGAGTACAACCCAGAAATATCAAAGGATGTAGCCATCTAACAAACTAAGGACAGTATAGCAGTTTACAAGCACTGCATTTGCCTGATATTCATAACTGTTAGTACAAAGTACATGGCCCTTCTACTGCTCAGCAGCAAAATAAGATACCCTTGTAAGTGTCAAACCCCCAGACTTTGGCCTCACCAAACTGCATGCAGTGTCACCAAACCACACCAAACATATAAGAAATTGCTGCTAAAAGAAATATATCATGCATTACAAGGAGTGAATGTAAATGGAAAATAGGAAAGCCACAGCAACACATTACAGTAAAGACAAATAGGCCTTCAAGGAGTGAATGTAAAGGCAAAATAGTGAAGCCATAGCAACACATTGCAAGAGCTACTGTTGTATACCAGTTAATCCACGAGTCTCACAGGAAAGTACATACTCCCATGTAAACAGTGTTAGCATTATTAGGTATGTGTTAACATACACACTGAGAAGAATGAACTGCAAGAAGCAACAGTCAGGTTTCAGTACAACATGCATTTCAGTGGCTACAACACAGCCTTAGATATGAGAGACATACCAACCTTTTGACTAACACAACAGTGTCCACAGCAAACCAGCATGGTCCCCACCTTGCTAAACTGAAAGGCCTGTGCCTACCTAACCTAACATTTTATAGCACTGTCCTGAAATCACAGTGAGAACTGCAATTAACACACAGCAGGCTGCATGCAATTAGTAAATGCTGGCCAACAATTGATGCAGAGGCCATCACATGCACATGTGCAGATACCTACAAAAGCAGCCTCTACTGCCACTCCACACATGCAATAATATCATTGCAGCCACTGGAGGGAGAGAGAGAGACAGAGAAAGAGAGAGACCAAAAAAAAAAAAAGCCATCAAGCCATCAAGCCAGCCAGCCAGCCATCCAAAAAAGCTGTCAGAAACAAAGGTAATGTAAACTACATAATCTAATAATCTACATACTGTGAACCCTCCATATGTGTTAGCAGTCTGTATCTATATATATATGAAGATGTGCATAGGGCAAGGGACATACTGCAACTGTTAGTGAAGGCTGGACATACATATGTAGTTGAAGGTTGCTATGTGCACATATCAGTGTAGGATGTACAGCAATGGATGATTAGAAGTATGTTAGTGTGTGTCTGTATATATATATATATATATATATATATATATATATATATATATATATATATATATATATATATATATATATATATATATATACATAGAGAGGTATGTATAAATAGACATATATAGATAGATAGAATATGTATATACATATAGATGTAATAGACACATACATATATAGATATATATAGATACATACACATATACAGAACGGTATGAATGTCTATAGATATGTATGTATATGAATACATCTATCTATATATATATATATATATATATATATATATATATATATACATACATACATATATATGTATATGTATAGAGTGGGAGAGGCACATGGGGGCAGATGTACTGCAACATGTGCCTGGTGATGAAGGCATGGACTGAACACCAGTGTGGATACTGGAGTACCATACCCCATTCCAAAACACTTTAACCACTAACTACCACATAGGTGGTTACCTGCCTACTACAGGAGGTGTCAGAAGGGAACATGGGAAACAAGTGTACAATAGCCTCCCCTTTGATATTCACAGTGGCACACCAGTCTTGTAATCCCTGTACATGATACGTGTCATCACAAATGGTGTGTCAGCTAGGGAAACGTAGGTCAGTGTACCCCTCTACACCTCACAATGTCCTACACGGTATGTACCTCCCATGAAAACTACAGCAAGGGAAAAGGCCACAGACATACCTAACAAAGAGAGATAATGCCCTCAAACATATTCCCTATGCAGAGTGACTGACAAAACCACAGATAGAGTGCCTTTCATACGACCTACACAGAGGTTACCACTGCTGGATATACAGAGTTATGTCACATCCATACCAGTTGTCCAACCGCCATGGTAACACCTCACAATCTGTCCAGCCTAAATGACCTATGGCCCTTATCCTTGTCACCGCAGTAAAGAGCACATGCTGGAGGTACAGCTTCCTATCCACAAATAAACCATACCCTGGACTAAACCACCCAGCATTAGCAAGCAAGGCTCCTTATTAATAGATGTCAGAAATACCCCTGATGAATGTTATGGAGATAGGTAATATGCCATATGAGTAACCTCTGTGTAACTGTTTGACAGGAGCAAGTACAATCACATTACATGTGTCCCAAGGGGCAGGGTAGCATAAGGCTATGCTGCCGTAGGCCCAGTGCCAATAGCATAGTACCTACCTATGACAATGCACACACACATGTACTCATTGCAATACCAACTATTTGAGGTGGAATGAGTGGGACACTCACTGTGTGCAAGGTCTGTAATGGTGTGATTGCTCAGCATGACTTTGTGTTTGTCATGGTAGTGTGTGTCCCCGGTGTGAGGCCAGAGAAGGATGTGTCAGTTATTGGGATACAAACATACTACATTGCCATATGTTGTGCTGTAGTTCACAGTGTATGACTGCGGTGTAGGTAGGGGTATGGCAGCAAAGACTAGGGTGGATTACCAGTGAAACTGTAAATGTGCATTGCATGCATTGCATGGGATGACAATATTCTCCATCCATTAGCTTGATACATACCCCAGTGTGAGGTTGTGCATTGTACCTCAAACAGTGTGCCGAGTGCTGGTGTGTACTAGTTTGTTGTATGGAGTGTGCCAGGCACTGTCACACAGTTGTTGGCTGAGCACTGATATGTGGTAATTTACATGTGTATCCCCTGATAGACAGACAGTTGCTATATATGGCAGTTCAGTGATATCAGTACAGTAGAGTATTACATGTGCCATATTACTTGCTCACATATTTTTCTTTTCCTTCCAGGGCGATGGTGCATCAGCGCAACCCCTGTTATTTAGCTGCAGAGGATGAGGAGCTACACTGGAGCCTGGTGCTGGATTTTTCCACACTGTTTTCCAGGACCAGCCAGAACCAGCAGGAGAGGGCTGCACTGTGGCAAGACCTTGTCCGTCAGGAAATGACATAGGCATGCATAACCGGGCATATGAGCAGGTACGCCATCACTGCTGTGATTTAATTAGAAATGTCCGTCAGCGTGCATCTGATATCCACAGGCAACTGCTTGCCACAGGTGGTGGGGTACCTATCCACCCCCCCCACCAGAGTGGAGGAGCACCTCCTAAGTGTTGTGGCTCCAGGCCAACAACAACAACATCCTGGAGCCACCCAGCATGTGGACATGGAGTGTGCAGGTAACATGCCATATCTGTAGTTGACTGTTCTCTGCACTGGTAGTTCATGCATGTGTGAGATGTGTACTGTGTGTGTAGCTGTTATCCTGCCTATTCTTGTGCAAGATTGATATTCTGAATATCATCAGTACACCTGTGAAAGCCAACTGTTGTACTACTGTACTGTATCATACTCACAGTATCAATGGCACAGTTGTGGCCACTGACAATAACTCTCTTATTTGTGCAGGTCCCTCTGGAGTAACAGCAAGGCAGCCAATCCATGCTGGTGAGTGTGTAATAACAATACTATTAATACTAATAATAACATTAATACTTATAATCCCCTCAAACAGTATTGTATATGTGTTGAATTGCAGGTGTGTGTGTGTTTGTATCTGCTGTACTGAGGAGTGTGCATGTGTGCCCATGTGCATGTGTGCATGTGCATGTGTGCATGTGTGCATGTGCCCGTGTGCATGTGCACATGTGTGCATGTGCCCGTGTGCATGTGTGCATGTGTGCATGTGCCCGTGTGCATGTGTGCATGTGGCCATGTGCCCGTGTGCATGTGTGCATGCGTTCATGTGCATGTGTGCATGTGTACATGTGCCCGTGTGCATGTGTGCATGTGCCCGTGTTCCCATGTGCCCGTGTGCATGTGTGCCCCTGTGCATGTGCCCGTGTGCATGTGTGCCTGTGTGCATGTGTGCATGTGTGCATGTGGCCGTGTGCATCTGTGGTAACATTGTGTACACATTGTAAACTGTGTTTCCTGTCTTCCTCTCACAGGTTCTGGTGTTGCTCTGTTGCCGTGCAGCAGGAAACCGGAAGCCACTGCTGGGGATAGTGATAATGATGATACATGTGCAATGGCACAGGGAGGTGTGACAGGGTCTGTTGTTGGTCAGCCAATCGACAGTACACAGCAGTCAACCCCATCAATGTGCACAGTCATCCTGCCGATACATCCATTGTCACCAATGTCCATAGGTGAGGGACACCATACAGTGGGCATTGACCTGGGTAATGTGCTATCAGTGGCACATGCATCCCCTCACAGCAGCCATGGCCAGAGTCCTGACATGGTACCACACAGGCAGATGTCCAGGGGTTCTCGTGGGAGCATCCATGGTCGTACTGCCCCTGTCAGACGTGCCCACAGAGGTCTTTCAACCTCAGCTATGTTCCGGGCTGCAATGCAGGCACAGGCACATATGGAACGGTACACCAGACAGGGTCTGAGGGAGCTTAGAGCACATCGCACTGCTATGAATGACACTATGCGTGACGTTGCGGCTACCATCCATACTGTCGGCGAGGTCATTGACAGACGTTGGGGGGACACATTAGATCTGTTCCACAACTACATGTCCATGAGCCAGGGCAATGCAGGATGATTGAGACGTCGACGTGGATGTATGCCAGCAACAACATCAGCTGGCAGTCGTCGCGGACGACAACAAACCCACAGCCGCTCCTATAGTGCCAGTACCAACCCCAGCAATGCTGGGTCTGTGCTGTCATCAGACCGTCCAAGAAGACCACGTGCACGTGGCTCTGGACAGTCCCAGCAGGGACATGTGTCCAGTCATCAACCAACTGCTTCTGATGACAGTACCCAGTCTGGCTTAGTACCTCATACTCTCCGTAGCACCCCTGCCAGGCACAGGTACCATGTCCTTGGCCAGAGACAGTGATCTGTATGACCTGGCAGGTAGAGTCTGTGGCTGCCCACAAACACCCGTATATGGCAGCCATGTGGTGAAACTGTGTACATGCATACACACATGCATAATGCTAACACCTAGGGCTAACACATACACACACACACCGCATCAACATTGCCCCATTTTGTACTGTTATCCCTCACTAACACACACACACATACATGTTGATTGGATGTGTCAGTGGCAGACTCTGGCATACCAAGTACACATCCTGTGCATATGATGAAACTGTGCCACCTCCTGCAATCTGTAACATTGATGCAGGAACAGGATAGCATGGTGCTGATGCACAGGGTGACTACATAGCACTGTAGTAATATCATCATGTTGTTTACAGTACAGTGTAATGATATCAATGTGGGTATATCCCAGCATGCCTGATGCATTAACAGTATGATTGTCATTGTAGTGTTTTTATACACCAGTGTTAATTCCAAAAGTGTAATGTCTGCACATGTTTGCATTCTGGTGGTAAGGCTGAAAACACAAACCCACCTACATAGGTATCACAGGGGATAAGAAACTGGAAGTAATGATACTTAATGCCAGACATCTAAACCACAAGATGCATGCAGTCCAAGCTCTACTCAGCATGGAGAATGTTGATATCTGTGCAGTAACAGAAACCTGGTTCAAGGCTCAAAGAGTCGAAAATGACAAAAAATACACTGAACACACAGACATTGGCAACATACTGGCAGACAGGTTCAGTGCAACCCCCCCCCCCCGCAAAAGGAGAAATATCTATCCCAACAGAGTGCAGCCTCCCTGACATCTCAGATGCCCAGGTGAGAGCCGCCGTCTCCAAAGCTGAAAACACAGCATCAATGGGACCAGACGGTGTCCCGGGTTGCATGCTACATGAACTCCAAGAGGAACTAAACCCACACATAAGGCTGCTGTTTAATCTTAGCCTTACTACAGAATACATACCCAAAGAATGGCGTACAGCAACAGTGGTCCCACTCCACAAAGGAGGTGCTTCTACGGACCCTGGAAATTACCACCCCATAGGCTTGATGAGCCTGGTCTGCAAAGCTATGGAGAGGATCATTATGGAACTCATAAACAAAGACATTGGGGACCTACAGACACTGGATCCTACCCAATTCGGCTTTGTCAAGGGCAGATCCTGCCTTTTGAACCTGGTCGACTTTTTTGAAACAGTCACTAAGGCCATTGTTGAGGGTAAGGCAGTTCACACAGCCTACCTTGATCTTGCAAAAGCCCTCGATACAATACCCCACTCGGGCATCATAGACAAGCTCACCAGCTTAAATGTAAACCCATATGTCATAAGATGGGTTGCAAACTGGCTCAAGGACAGAACCCACAAGGTCAGAATTGCTGAAGCCATGTCAGACTCTAAGCCAGTCAAAAGCGGTATCCCACAGGGCTCAGTCCTGGGACCCCTCTTGTTCGGCATTTATTTTTCAAAGGTGCAAGCAAACATAGGAGGATTGTGGCTGACAAAGTTCGCAGACGACTGCAAACTGGGCGCCATAATTGATACTCCAGCGGACACAAGCATCCTTCAGAAAGGCCTCGTAGAAACAGATAACTGGTGCCAGAGCCATGGCCTTAAACGGAACGCCAAAAACTGTATAGTCATACCCTTTGGGAAAAACAAATTACCCACAAATTACCACATAGGTGGTAATCCATTAAGTACGGAAGAAGTAATCAGGGACCTAGGTACCCAAGTTGACAGTAACCTCTCATTTGACACTCACATTGCCAAGGTGGTTAGGAAGACCTTCTATATTACCCACCTTATCATTATAGCATTCACATCTAGATCAAGAGAGGTAATCATGCCCCTATACTCTTCCCTTATCAGGCCCATAATTGAGTACAATGCCCCATTTGGGATGTACCTTACCCAACACCTGCAGCAGTTAGACAGACCCCAAAAGTACCTCACCAAGAGGATCAAGGGTCTCAAACATATGTCATATGCTGCCCGGCTGAAGAAACTACAGCTCTATTCAGTCACATACCATCTCCTCAGAGGCGATCTATGCCTGATATACAAGGCCATGTCCAATCCGGAGTTAATGGACATGCTCCACCTCAGAAAATCCAAATCCACCAGAGCCACGAGAGCGAGAGATTTGAACCTCAACACAGAAATAAATAGGACGTGCTGGAGGGACAGATTCATAACCCAGAGGCTCCCTACACTGTGGAACAGAATCCCGGTCCATATTAGGCAGAGCCCCTCACTGACTCTCTTCAAGAGAAATCTTGACGAGTGGATGGGAGTTCGTAGGTGTACCCCGGGGGTCATCTCTGTGTCACTATTACACAGAGGCACAGCAAACTAAACCCTAAATGGGCATAGTATTCTCATTCCAAAGGGTGGCGAAAGCCACACACACTCTGGCTAGGCTTATAAATGCCCTAGGGCAGATAGCCTAGTATGAACCTATGAACCTATATACATCACAGATACACACACCTCTGGGTTGTTACCACTGCACTAAGCATGACAGGCCATACATATACAACTACCATTGTGCAAAACTGCCTTTTGGTTTGGTGTGTAAGTTCAGACCCCCCCCTCCCATATCCAGGAACCACACTTGGCTTCCCTGGGAACAGTGTGGGATATGAAGGTGTTCACATACGCCATTACAGTGGTTAACTTCAGGTAGAGGAATATTGACTGGGGGAACTACTCAGGCCTCAACAACATCACCCTACAGCCACTACAATTTGTGAATCCATGTGCTATGGCAGAACCAGTCACCACAGCCACAAGGGGGAATACATATTGGACCTGATCATCACCAACATGGGGACTCTATGTTCCACACCAGAGGTAGACCACCATTGTTAAGATATGACCACAACCAACTTTCCCTGGACGTCCATATCCGATCCCCACCCCCAGGCAAGGAAATCACTGCTAAAAAAGTATTTCTCAAAAGCAGACTTTGCACTTGTGAAGACTGGGGTGGAATACTTCAAAGGCCCTGTGATGGAGGATTATACAGCCCAATCTGCAGAATCCTTTACAAATGCATTCTATGAGCACCTGCAGGTTTTCATTGATCATGCTATCCCAAATAAAACCAAGACTCTTCCACAACAGGAGACCTGTCTGGTTGACACCAGCCATATATAAGCTGTACAACAGAAGGAGGGAGCTAATACATAACAGAGCAATATCCCACAGAGGGAGGACATCTCTGAACAGTATTGGCAAGACACTTCAATCCCTCAAAATCATCACTTGCAAGTTTTGACAGTGAAATTGCCCAGACACTACAGATAAGGCTCCCCTCAGTCTGGAATTGAATCCCAATTAATGTTAGACATAGCCCCTCGCCAACCCTCTTCCAGCAAACTCCAGCCACATGGATGTGACATTGCAAATTCAACCCCTTGGATCTCAATTGTGTCCCTGTTTGACGGAGGCACAGCAAACTAGCCTTAAATGGTGCTTTCTGTGACCTACTTTACAGAGGCACAGTAGGCTACTGTACTGGGGAGGCAGACACCAAATACACTCTGGTTAGGCTTATGTATACCCTAGGGTAAACAGCCTAGTATCAACCTCTGAACCCATATGTTTATGTTTGGGATGCACAATATTTGTTACTGATAAACTGTTTGCAGGTCTTTATTGCCATAGCTTTCCCTGTTTCTATGCACAACTTGTGTATCTGTGGAAAATGTTTGATCATGACAGGGTTCCAGTATATTACTTATGTCTCTATTGTCATTTAACTGTGTGCACTGGGCAGATTGCTGTATTGTGGGAGGTTCCTGGTGTAACACATACAAATGCCAGATATGTGTGGCCGACTGCTATACTGAGACATGGCCTAAGTGTGTGAGCATGCCCAGTTCAGGCTTTCCATGGTTTGTTGCCTGACATATGTCTCATTTATCAAAGTGTGTGAGCATGCCCAGTGTGACCTTTCCATATGTTGAGATCTGAGGTCCACTACATTTGTGGTTGTGTGTGAACTTGAACAATAGTTGACATTTATAGTGTGTGTGTGTTGGAAGTCATGTTGTGTTCTTACTGCCCAACTGCTTTGTGTCTGAACCCAACAGGAATTATGCTGTGCCTGCAGGGTTTCCATGGGACAGTTTCATACACTTGTCAACATTCTTTCATACTGACCAAACACTGTAATATTGTCATAGTGTAGTGGTTCAGTCATTTCACTCTGGTGCACAGTATCCTGGTCTTGAGTCCCATCGCTGCTTTAAATATTCATACTGAGCACACCAGACTAAGGTATGACCATGTTGCATTTTGTTCAGCTATGGCCTACTTAAACCAGTCTTGTCCAACATTACTAGTGTATTCCGCAACTTGGGTGGACATTACAAACACTAGGCTATGTGCCCTAGGGCATTTCTAATCCTAGTCAGAGTGTTTTTGTCCTTCAACACACATTTTAACTGGTGTTTGCCATGACATTTTTCAAGGTTAGTATACTGTGCCTCTATCTAACTGTGACATAAAAGTGATACCCAGGGTAAACCTACAATCTCCCATACACTCATTAAGATTCCTCTTGAAGAGAGTCAATGAGGGACTCTGCCTAACCTGGACTGGGATTTTATTCCAGAGTGAAGGGAGCCTCTGGGTTATGAATCTGTCCCTCCAGCATGTCCTATTTATTTCAGTGCTGAGGTTCAAGTCTCTCGAGCACGTAGCTCGATGGGATTTGGATTTTCTGAGGTGCAGCATGTCCATTAATTCCAGGTTGGACATGGCTGTATACATCAGGCACAGATCACCTCTGAGCAGGCAGTATGCCACTGAGTAGAGCTGGAGTTTCTTTAACCGGGCAGCATATGGCATCTGTTTGAGCCCTTTGATCCTCTTGGTGAGGTACTTTTGGGGTCTTTCCAGTTGCTGCAGGTGTCTGGTAAGGTACATCCCAAAAGGGGCATTGTACTCAATTATGGGCCTGATGAGGGATGAGTAAAGAGGCACGATGACCTCCCCTGATCTAGATGTGAATCCCTTCATGATTAGGAGGGCTATATAAAATGTATTTCTAACCACTTTGGCCACATGGTTGTCAAATGAGAGATTGCTATCAACTTGGGTCCCCAGGTCCCTAATTACTTCTTCTGTACTTAATGGATTACCATCTATGTGGTAATTTGTGGCCACTTTGTTTTTGCCAAAGGGGATGAATATACACTTTTTGGCGTTTAGCTTGAGGCCATGGCTCTGGCACCAGTTGTCTGTTTCTGTGAGGCCCTTATGGAGGATGCTTGTGTCGGCTGGAGAGTCGATTATGGCTCCCTGTTTGCAGTCATCTGCGAACTTGGTCAGCCACAGTCCTTCCGTGTTGGCCTGTACCTCCAAGAAATATATACCGAACAAGAGAGGTCCCAGGACTGAGCCTTGTGGGATGCCACTTGTTACTGGTTTGGAGTCCGACATGGCTCCAGCAATTCTAACCATGTGGGTTCTGTCCTTGAGCCAGTTTGCAACCCATCTAGTGACATAGGGGTTTATATTTAAGCTGGTGAGCTTATCTATAATGCCCGAGTGGGGTATTGTATCGAAGGCTTTTGCGAGGTCCAGGTAGGCTGTGTGGACCACCTTCCCCTCGTCAATGGCCTTGGTGACTGTTTCAAAGAAATCAACCAGGTTTAAGAGGCAGGATCTGCCCTACACAAAGCCGAACTGGGTAGAATCCAGTGTCTGTAGGTCCTCAATATCTTTTTTTATGAGGTCCATGATGATCCTTTCCATAGCTTTGCAGACCAAGCTAGGCAGGCTTATGGGGCAATAGTTTCCAGGATCAGTTGAGGCACCACCTTTGTGGAGAGGGACCACTGTTGCTGTACGCCACTCTTTGGGTACATATCCTGTAATAAGGCTGAGACTGAACATTAGTTTTATGTTTGGGTTTAGCACTTCTTGGAGTTCATGTAGGACACAGCCAGGGACACCGTGTGGTCCCACTGATGCTGTGTTTTTTTATTTGGAGAGGGCAGCTCTTACCTGAGCATCTGAGATGTCAGGGGGGCAGCACTCTGCTGGGATAGATATTTGCCCTTCTGGTGGGGAGTGGGGAGTTTGCTGAACCTGTCAGCTAGGATGTTGGCAATGTCTGTGGGTTGTGTATTTTTGTCATTTTGGACAAATTCTGAGCATATCTGGGAATTCCCACCCAGGTTCCTAACATAACTAAAGAAAGCCTTGTAATTATCCTTAGTGTCCTGTGCAATTTTTCTCTCGAAGCTGGCCTTAGACGATTTTATGAGTGCCCGTAGTTTTTTGCTAATACTGATCAGGCATGCCTTCTCTTTTTGGGATTTTGCTCTATCATGTAGTAGCTTCCTCCTTCTATTGTATAGTTTGTTTATGGCTGGGGTCCACCAGACAGGACGTCTGCCTTTGGAGGATTGGGTCTTCGTTTTATTTGGGATTGCATGATCCATGCATTCCTGAAGGTGTTCATAGAATGCATTTATAAAGGATTCTGCGGTCTGGGCCGTATTTTCCACAGGCCCGGGGGCTTTGAAGGATTCCACCTCAGTTTTGAGGAGTGTGAAATTTGCTTTAGAGAAGTTTTTCACTATGGTTTTCAGGGCAGGGGGTGGGGTCGGGATGTGAATATCCAGTGAGATTAGTTTATGGTCTGATCTTACCAGTGAGGGATATACTTCTGGTCTGGAGCATAGAGTCCCCATGTTGGTGATGATCAGGTCCAGTATGTTTTCCCCTGTTGTGGGAGTGGTAACAAATTGTTCCATAGCATTTGGGTTTATAAATTCTAGGAACCTTTGGGCTAGGGTGTTGGAGCTAGAGTAATGCTCCCAGTCTATGTTTGGGTAGTTGAAGTCGCCCAATATAATGGTGTTTGGAGAGATCTTCATATTTTCCAGTGTTCTCAGGAAGGCCGAGTGGGTTTCCTGGGTTTGGGAGGGTGGTCTGTAGCAGGCTATAAACTGGAAGGCAGTTTTACCCACTGTTAGTTGCACAGGGATAGTCTCTGATGCTTTGTGCTGTGCCACCAGCCTGGAGGTGTGGGTATCTTTGACAAATATTGATACTTCCCCTCCTTTTGTGGTTTGGTCCAAGTTTTGGGTCCGAAAAGCATGGTAAGAGGTATAATTTGGTAGTGCCGGGGTGCTCTCGGGAGCCTTGAACCAGGTTTCTGTTACTGCACAGATATCGATGTTTGCCATGCTAAGGAGAGTTTTGAGTGCGTGCATCTTGAGGTTTAGACTTTTGGTGTTGAGTAGCATTACTCTTAGTTTCTTATCCCTTGTGATACCTATGGAGGTGGGTTTGTCTTTTGAGCCTTGCCTAAAAAAGGCACTATGGGGGTAGCAAGAGCCTTTGCCAATAGCCCTTTGATCCTCCTGGTGAGGTACTTTTGGGGTCTTTCCAGTTGCTGGAGGTGTCTGCTAAGGTACATCCCACAAGGGGAATTGTACTCAATTGTGAGCCTGATGAAGGATGACTGAAGAGGCACGATGACCTCCCCTGATGTAGATGTGAATACTTTCATGATTAGGTGGGTATATGAAATGATATAACCACTACGGCCACATGGTTGTCAAATGCGAGATTTCTATCAACTTGTCTCCCCAGGTCTCTTATTACTTCTTCTGTACTTAATGGGTTACCACCTATGTGGTAATTGGTGGGCACTTACTATTTTTCCAAAGGGGATGACTATACACTTTTTTGCGTTTAGCTTGATGACATGGCTGTGGCACCAGTTGTCTGTTTCTATGAGGCCCTTTTGTAGGATGCTTGTGTCAGCTGGAGGGTCAGTTTGTAGTCATCTGCAAACTTGTTCAGACACAGTCCTTCCATGTTGGCCTGTACCTCCGAGAAATATATACCTAACAAGGGGGGTCCCAGGACAGAGCCTTGTGGGATCCAGTTGTAGCTGGTTTGGACTCTGACATGGCTCCAGCATTTCTGACCATGTCAGTTCTGTCCTTGAGCCGGTTTGCAACCCATCTAGTGACATAGGGGTTTATATTTAAGCTGGTGAGCTTATCTATAATGACCAAGTGGGGTATTGTATGGAAGGCTTTTGCAAGGTCTAGGTAGGCTGTGTGGACCACCTTCCCCTCATCAATGGCATTGGTGACTGTTTCAAATGACTCAACCAGGTTTAAGGGGCAGGATCTGCCCTTAAGTAAGCCACACTGGGTAGGGTCCAGTGTCTGTAGGTCCCCAATATCTTTATTTCTGAGGTCCATGATGATCCTTTCCATAACTTTGCAGAGCAAGCTAGTCAGGATTCTGGGGTGATAGTTTGCAGTATCCATTCAGGCACCACCTTTGTGGACAGGGACCACTGTTGCTGTACACTGCTCTTTGGGTACATATCCTGTGGTAAGGCTGAGATTGAGCAGTAGTTTTATTTGGTGTTCAATTCTTCTTGAACTTCATGTTGGATGCAGCCTGGGGCACCATCTGGTCCCATTGATGCTGTGTGTTTTGCTTTTGAGATGCTGGCTGTTACCTGAGCATCTGCAATGTCAGGGGGCCAGCACTCTACTGGGATAGATGTTCGGCCTTTTGGTGGTGGGGGGGGGGGAGTTTGCACTGAACCTGTCAGGTCGGATGTTGGCAATGTCTGTGGGTTTGGTGTATTGTTTGTCATTTTGGACTAATTCTGAGCATATCTGGGAATTCCCACCCAGGTCCCTACCATCAGTAAAGAAAGCCTTGTGGTTATCCCTAGTGTCCTGTACAATTTTTATCTCGTAGCTGGCCTTAGAGGATTTATGTGTGGCCATAGATTTTTGTCATAATACTGATCAGTGATGCCTTCCCTTTTTGGGTTTTGCTCTATCATGTAGTAGCTTCCTTTTTCTCTTGCATGATTTGTTGATGGCTGGGCTCCACCAGACAGGATGCCTGCCTTCGGAGGATTGGGTCTTGGTTTTATTTGGGATTGCATAATCCATGCATTCCTGAAGGTGTTCATAGCATGCATTTATAAAGGGTTCTGAGGTCTGGGCCATATTTTCCACAGGCACAAGGGCTTTAATGGATTCCACCTCAGTTTGGAGGAGTGCATAATTTGCTTTACACATGTTTTTCACTGTGGTTTTCTGGCCAGAGACTGGGGTCAGGATGTGAATATCCAGTGAGATTACTCTATGGTCTGATCTTACCAGTGAGGGATACACTTCTTGTCTTGGCCATAGAATCCCCATGTTGGTGATTATCAGGTCCAGTATGTTTACCCCTCTTGTGGGAGTGGTGACAAGTTTTTCCATAGCATTTCGGTTTATGAATTCTAGGAACCTTTGGCCTAGGGTGTTGGAGCTAGAATAATGCTCCCAGTCTATGTTTGGGTAGTTGCAGTCACCCAATATAATGTTGTTTGGCGAGACCTTCATATTTTCATGTGTTCTCAAGTAGGCCAAGTGGGGTTCCTGGATTTAGGAGGGTGGTGTGTAGTAGGCTACGAACTGGGAGGCAGTTTTAGCCACTGTTACTTGCCCGTGGATAGTCTGTGCTGCTTCATGCTGTGGCACCAACCTGGGGGTGGGGGTATCCTTGACAATTATTGATACTCACCCTCCTTTTGTAGTTTGTTCCATGTTTTGGGGCTGTAAAGCATGGTATGAGGTGCAACCTGGTAGTGCTAGGGTGCTCTTGTGAGCCTTGAACCAGGTTTCTGTTACTGCACAGATATCAACATTCTCCATGCTGAGGAGAGTTTGGACTGCATGCATCTTGCAGTTTAGACTTCTGGCATTGGGCAGCATTACTTCTAGTTTCGTATCCCTTGTGATACCTATGGAGGTGGGTTTGTGTTTTGAGCCTTACCTATTCAAGGCACTATGGGCTTGACAACAGCCTTTGCCAGTATCCAAAAGGCCAGGGGTGATAGGTGCAAGCCATCCCTAGTGGAGCATCGTGCCTTGCTCAGCATGTCATCCCAGGCTGACAGGCATTGGATCCCCTTTGACTAACAACAATACTTAAGCCAATTGTTGTAACTGATCATCCTGTCTTCATATTCCGGCATCATGCTTGGTGAGGGTACGATGTTACTCAGGGTCATCAAGTTTGCATATACTACATGGTGTTACATTGCTTAACACATGGCAATCATGCCTCAGGTGGTGCTGCAGGGCTGCCTATGTTGGATGCACATACTACACTCCCTTTACTTGTCTGAAAGTAGGTTGTGTCAACTTAGGCATCCCTTTTACTATATGTGTGAGTCAGAGAGAGGTATCATTTCCAGGGTTCCTACTGAGCCAGTGTATGTGCTATGCGTTGCCTCTTTGCCATGGCCAAGGCATACTGGACACGCCTCCTTCTGCCTACTGGGGCAGGCTCAGGTTGTTCCTCCTCCGAGTCACGCTCTGCCTGTGATGGCCTTGGCAATGGTGGGGGGCTGTTTGGGCCGGGCCTATGCTAGTCCTGCTGCAGCTTTTTTAACAGAATCATATTATGTAGCATAGCACATACCATGACAATTTGGGTACATGTAGTTGGTGAGTACTGCAAGGCTCCACCAGATGTGTCCAAGCACCAGAACCGTGACTTGAACAGCCCAAACACACGCTCTATTACATTACGTGTTTGTGCGTGTGCCTCATTATGGCATTCCTGTTTAGGTGTGTGTGCATTTCTGATGGGTGTCATCAGCCACAGCTCCAGTGCATAGCCAGCACTCCCCAGTAGGTGACCATGTGGGATGTCCCCACTGGCAAATGTGTGGTACAGCTGCGTCAGATGCCAGATATGGGAATCATGGAGCTTCCAGGGCAGCCAGCACACACATTCATTATTATGCTCTGGGCATCACACACAACCTGGCAGTTGATGGAGGGGAAGCCCTTGTGGTTAATGTAGGCCCTACCTCGCTCACCGGCTGGTGCTTTGATGCATATATGCGTGCAGTCTATCGCACCCACTATCTCAGGGTATTCTGCTATTTGCTGGAAGAGACACATATTGCTGGCCAATACCTCAAGGGAATTGGGGACATATACATGATCACCGACATGTGCTGACATGGCATCCAGGAACTGGTACAGTACCCTGGATGCTAATGCCTGTGATATCCCCATCATAACACCAGTTGGTCTCTGGAAGGTACCTGTTGCTAGTGGTCTTAGGCCAACACATACCTTGGTTTCCACTGGGATGGGTTCCCCTCTGTTGGTTCTGCGTGTGAGGCGTGGCCTGCACAGCTCAACAATTTGCTGCAGGAGGTCTTTGTCCACTCTACAGCTCTCCACTATCTCCAGCTCATGTAACCCCTGGTAGGTGACCCTGGGCCTGTACACTCTTCTCCGTCTCCTCACTTTGGGTTGTCCGGCAGCATTTGCATTGTCACCACCCTCAACATGTTGCATATGCCGCCTTATAACAGGTATGGCAGCCCCTAGCAATTTTTGTCTGAGTGAAGCTTTTTTAGTTTTCACTTCTAGTAGCTTACTCCAGTGTTGCAGTGTCTGTTGAGAGAAACATACTGCACTGTTGTTTGCAGAGTTTTCAGTGTTGGGCTGGGCTACTATTCTGCCTGTGTAATTGCCTGATTCTGATTGTTTTCACCTGCTAGCTATGCTAGTACCTGGTAGCTTCCTACAATTTGTTGTGCTTCCTTTTTCCTCTCTGTTTCCTCAGGTAGGAGCAACCCACATACAAGGGAAAACACGCGCACAGCAGCTAACACGCGCGCACCCATGCTTAGATGGACTACAACTTGCTTATTCGGGTTAAAACATGCGCACACCAGCGCAAACGCGCTTATAACTCTTTAAACAGCCTTATACATGCTTACTCCGGCTTAAACGCGTGCACTCACGCTTACACGCGTGCACTCCATCTTACTCAGGCTTCCCAGTGTGCACACGCGCGCATGCACGCTCAGCAAGAAACTTTGGTGTTATCCACAGTGTACACCTTCCATTTCTTGGCTTTCCCATGTCTACTTGTGGACACACCTCTTTCCATGATGTCTAACTGACAGCTTTCACATCCCACTCTGCTCCAATGAGCTTCATTTCTTTCATACATACCCCCCTGTGATGTCACCTATCTCCTACTCTGTTACTCCCCCTTATACTATTCCTACACTCCAGGGAATGTGCTCATATGCTATGTAAAAGTGTGATTCACTTTCCTAACACTCATTTACATAGGATTGCCTACTAATGCTTAGTTACATGTCTTACACTGTGCTTCCCCCCTTAGCAACCCTACTCAGTGGCCATGTTGTTTTCTGCCTGCTATTCCCTTACTTTGTATATTGATGGTTTGCATAAAATCCACGTTTATGGGTTTTAAATATTTTTCTGTTGATTTTTTTTTTTTTTTTTTTTTTAGCGCAACCCGTTTGCGCGGCGCTGCGCTAACATTTTTATTTTAATTTTGCATGGAGGTACATTGCAAGTGGCCACATATTTGGCCATTGGCATACTTCCTGGAACATATGTAACCTTTATTTGGAGCTGACAAGGCTCCATTGTGCTATTTGCAGAACGGTACTCGGTTGTCAACTGAGTACATTTCTGCAGATAACATGGCTCTTACATGGACAGGTTTGTGCTTCCTGGATCGTAAAATTACCTCATTTGCATGCCTTTTGGCTGCAAGTGAGATAATTTGCATATCCAAGCCCTGTCCGTGTAAGAGCCATTTTAGGAGCTCTCTTACATGCCCCTGCAGGCTGTTCGTGGATCGCTCGTCGGACATGATGGCTGCATGGAGTCTTACACTATTCTTAGACTCCATGCAAGCCATTGTGAATCCGGCCCATTGTTTACACTACCCACATTTTGTCAGAAAAAATAGTCTTAGAAAGCCAACTAACTGGCCTCTCCAAAATCTTTTAATGTTTAGTTTATTTTTAAAAGTGAAGCTTAGTGGAGATGCAAATGATGATTTTAACTCATTATCACACTGAAGCAAAAAACAATTATTGCAAAGTATTTTCTGAATGTCCTTAGCATCAACAGGATAATGCTAAGTCATATCAGAATGAAAATCTTGCCTCTGTTCAGCTTTACACCCCACAACACCTATTAAAGCCAGATCTTGTTTTAAGTCTTTAATAACGATGGGTGCATATTTACCTTCCCATTCACATTCAGAAAATTATTTGTGATAATTGTTTTTTGCTTCAATGTGATGATGAGTTAAAAATCCAAGTCCTGGAATTTATTGTAACTGGTTGGTGTGCAGACTAACTCATCTAGTTAATTTGTATTGATGAAGTCTAGAAATCACTGAGCATACAAAGGATAAGATGTATACATCTCCCAGTTAATAAAGGGGGTAGTTGAATCCCTCTAGGAAAATGGCATTTAGCTTAATGCATAGGGACTCCATACTAGTTAAATAGGACTTATGGAGTGACGGGGACATAAAGGAGGTCCAGTCATTATCTAGGATATGATAAGGGCTATTATTATTCTTTACTAACTAGAGAGGTGGTGAAGTTTTTTTTCTTCTTTTTTAGCAAATAGGGAGGGACCTCCTCATTTAGTGATTTAATCTAGTGTGGTGCATCTCAATTTCAGTTAGCATTGGATCCCTGCACTGATGGCGGTTCTCTCAACTGTCCTGAACCACATCTCTGTGACACTGCATATATCACTTTTTCTAGGATAAGGAATGGCTGTACGGTGTATATTTTTTGTTAAGGCTTTTAGCACTGAGTAGCAATACCTTTATATTATCTGGATTCTGTTTTGTTATGTTGGCAGCTTTTGAGGAAATATTTAAGACTGGAAATGTATAACAGCTGGCTTTGGAACCACAGGGAAGATTTGTAAAACTATGTTATTAATAGTATGTAAATCTTGAGCAGATTAATAAATACTTATTCCTGGCTTTTTAGCTTGCAGAATGGCCATATTACCAGGACTTCTCACTGGAACTATAATTCCCCTGCTGCAACATTGTTTTTAATACTTATTCAGTTCCCTTTTCTGGCTAGTCTGTAAGATAGTACTGAGTTACCCTTGCTAAAGGACATTTAGGGTTTAGTGTGATGCAGGCAGACTCTGTGTCTTTAATATAGCCTGCATCATTCCTGTGAATGATGTAAGGAAAGACTCTGTACAACAGCAAAACAGCTCTTCCTCTATGATGTCATGCTCTTGAACACTATGCAATGAATTAGGGGATATTTAGGAAAATCTCACCTGGAGTACTATAAATAGTGCATCCCAGCTTACAAAGGAGATCACTGTCTATGGCTTCTAAAGTGGCTGATATACCTATGAGGAATTCTTGTTCTTGTATCGGGGGGGGGGTAATTATTGGAATTGGGTCTGTTTCTACATATTGTTGTGGCATCCAAGAACTCTGGACTTTTTTTTGTAAGTGAAAGTCTTTCTAGATGACTAATCGTGTAGGACTTGTATCCTCTAAAAATGTAACAGGTTTAGAATTAAACTGCATGTTCAAAAAGGAACCTTCCTGCTTTATTAGTATCAATGGGAATTGCTGCTTCTTCTCTCCTAGGCAGTCCAATCCTGTGGATGCTATTGTATCACTTACTGGTTCAGGTAGGTGTCTGTCAAAGAGGTGCTCAACAGCATAGTGTGGAATTCTTTTTAAATGGCTTTTTCAATAAACGAGTATGTTGGCCTTGTAAATATGGACACTCACTTCTCCAATCACTAGGATGTGAACAACTGAAGCATACCTGGTTGATTGGCTTATTCTGCTGTGAAGGGAAAAATTGCTGCTGTCTATTAAAACATCCACCACTCTGATTCCTCCCTATCCTACCATGACCTTGTCCTTACATTTAGAACTGCTGAAAGTTCTGTTTCTTGCCTTTTATTGGCTATAACAGAACACTGCTGTGGTTATATGGGGGTGGGAGATCAGATGGAAATATATATTTTTCTTGTTTATCAGATGACAGGTTTAGTTTCAACTTGTGTAGCTGCTGGACAGCATATAACCCAGTAGGGGGAGTTTTACCCCTGTATGTACTATCTCACAAATTCTGCGAGTTATTCAGTCTGATTTGCATTCCATAGCTGGTACATCAGCTTGTTAATATTAATTTTTAAACTTTTGACCACCGTTTCCTTGTCTTTTTTGTTACCTTCTTTGACATTCAATAAAAGCTGCCCAGCATGAAGCTAGAAATGTTTTCCATTTTAGTTTAAAATTTTCCTTTATGTTCTCTAAAACGTCTAAGTTAAAAACTTCCTTCTAAACTAAATTCTTCCATTTAATAATGTTATTCCTTTCATCAAGAAAAATACATGTGTTTCAGCCATATTTAACATACATTTGTCTAGCTGGTCTGCTATTCCCTGGTTCTTTAAATGTCCCCACATTTACTCCCATTTCATACATCTAAAAATAGCCCTGGATAATCCACCAGTGCCAAGTAACTGACATTTTTGCAACATGCATAAAGTACTCAACACAAAGCACTAATAACCACAGTCACATATAGTATTTGGTATAGAATAGCAAAATCCTTAATCATAGATTACAGTGCAACAAAAACTTACCCATGTCCATTTTGTTGTCAAGTAGTATGGTGGAATACATGTTTTTATTCTACCAAGTTTGTCCAGACACACCAACAGAGAGGAAAGCATCTGTGTATGACCTAGTGAAAGAATTTGTCAAGAGAATGCCAGCAGAGAGGAACAACTCAGTCCAGTTCATTCATAATAACAAACCAGATGGTATGATTGGGCCTTAGAGTGTAATGAGTATGTCCCCACTGAAACAGACGCTTCCTAATGCAAGTAGGTAGGTGTGAATACAGCCATTTTACTCCTCCTAAATCCAGTCCCACCTCAGTGAGGAACAATCACATGAGTACTTCACATTCATGTTGTATTTGTCCTACAAGGTTGCATGCAGATAAAGTAAGGTATCAAAGAAAAAGAAAGCTGTCAGTCAAGAATATATGAAAACATTAATTCTGTCTTGTAATTTCCATTTGAAAAATAACAATTACACTAGTACCGCAGTAGTAATGAAACATTCGTTATATCAAGATCTACAATCATACTAGCTGCAAATATTTTTTTTTTGTTAATAATTATCAATAATCAGTTAAAAATCTGACAGTAAAGGAATACAGTGTTCCCAGACTTACTGATTGTCTTCAGGTTATATCAGAGAGTACCAGTAGAAGTTTGTCACATGGAGCAGCAGGGAAAATGCCTATAAAAATCTATGTTCTTGGCAGAGAAGACAGTTTCTATCAGTGAAAGCATGTTATCTTGGAAGAATCTAAATTTTGGCAGCCACTGCTAAAGAAATAAAATCAAATGACTATACCTGTTTTATTATTATTAACATAGAAGTTAGGTAGCAAGTTGCCTCTGTCTTCCCAAGGGAAACAAGTAGCACTATTTATACAAAATTTTGCAGCTGATGTTATATCATATGATTTTATTCTGACCACTAATCTATGCATACATTATTAAAATTAGAATATTCACTGACCTCAGAAGGGTGTTGTTTTAGTTTGTGAACTGTTTCCTAAAGTCTCAGCTAACCACGTAGTTAAGAAGAAATGAAACTGAAATCCTACACAGAATAATGTTCATTTAAACTCAACTGTAATTCAGAATGCTTCTGTAATAATAGGTAATAAACAGTATTTCCAAACAACAATTACTTTAACAGCAATACATACCAGCTCCTACATTACACAAAAGGGGGAAGGGATATACTTAATTTCTCTATTGTTCAAGGATCTTGCCCTAAAACACTTATATCACACTGCAACTGTGGTGGATAAAAAAGAGTCATCTAAAAACTGATGAGTCTTGATTTAATGAAAATAATCTCTTGCCAAGCATAAGATGTTTGTAATTTAATGCATAGTTTCTGTGTCTGTTTAACTAAATTCTCCACCTGTAACAACCTGCTAACACTGATATTGGGCTCTGTAGTGAAATGCTAGCACTTATAACCTTGATTGCTGACCTACCAGAAAAAATGCAGAAGAGCAAATCTTTTTTTTTTTTTTTTTCTTTTACAGGCATCAAGGTCTCTGCACCCCCTGATGTGGTGGCAAGATACCGCTCCCCTGCTAACTTTTATATATATATATATATATATATATATATATATATATATATATATATATATATATATATATACCCAAAACGCCCATATGTTGGATAAAGGGGAATATTCTGAGAAATGTCTATCTTGGACT
The DNA here is from genome assembly GCF_019279795.1 of Protopterus annectens. Taxonomy (NCBI): domain Eukaryota; kingdom Metazoa; phylum Chordata; order Ceratodontiformes; family Protopteridae; genus Protopterus; species Protopterus annectens. The sequence continues at coordinate 1,294,736,665 of NC_056741.1, forward strand.
TGGTATGATCAATTTTTGTGTATTTCAGGATTTGCTCATGCATGTCTCAATATTTCATACTACCTTGTTACCTTGCTATCTTATTTTGTGCATCATTGCCTTAAATATTTTTCAGTTCCTCCTTAAAACTATCCCAATGTACTGGGTAGCTATTTTCTTTAGTAAGCTCATAAAACCTATCCTTTTATAACCTCTGTCCAGTTCAGTACAACAAACCTATCTACAACTTCTCCTCAGTTTAATTTCTTCCTTAATCCCCACTTTATATTTATTTATTTCTGACCTTTTCACTTTATCATTCTCCTTCAGATACTCTTCACCATGATCTTACAACCATAAGATTATGCTGCTAAATGATAGGAGTCTCAACAGGAAACTGCACTCACTGGAAGCTGTCCTCAACTTGGAATATGCAGACGTTTGTGCAGTCACAGAAACCTGGTTCAAGGCTGTCGAGAGCACCTGAGCCATGCTGGCTTACACCTCTTTCCACACACTGAGACCTCAAACTGAAGGTGTGAAAACTAAAGGAGGTGGTGTATCAATATTCATTAAAGATAAATTCACTTCCAGACTGGTTAAACAGTATGACTCCCTGGAGACACTTCAGGTGTAATTAACTGTTGGTAGGACACCTGTTCAAGTCATTGCAGCTACAGGACTCCCTCCATGAATCAGGACTCCCACTCTACCTATTTGGATGCACTTGAGTCTCTCAGGATACATTGAAACACTATGGTTTTGGGCAACTTTAACTACCCATCCATTGAATGGGTAGATTATTCGGGTCTATATTATATTATCGCACGCTTACAAAAGCGAATGATAATTAATCGACTCCATGTAAGTGAAAGCTTACAATGTTGAAACCTCATAACAGGGGCTGTGCTCACCACACACCCCCTACTTAAATATATCAACTCTGAGATCGCACTACAGTGCCAAAAATAGCAAAGTGACAGAAGCGGCCAAGCAAATTCTTTCCCAGGGAAAGAATTTGCTTAAAAGCCACTTCGCTATTTTGCCTTTTTGTTCTACATTTGATCAAGATGCATTCAACAAAATGCATCTGCGATCACGTAATAGGAACCCGATTATTCATGCTCAAACTCATTTGCCCAAAGGTTTCTCGACTAAGTTAACTCCAGTGCCCTGGTCCAGCTAGTTGACACCCTCGCAAGGTTTATGTCACCCAGTTTACATTGCAAGGGAGTTTTATTAATTTGTTTATTTATTTTAATTTTATTCAGCATCAGTCAGAAGAGCTTCTCCACCTATAATGTTTGCATAAAGATTGTCTTTTAGAAAGTATTTCTGCCTCTCCAATTTTTGAATATCTACTTTATGGTTTTGTGATATTTTCTTGCCATTTATGTAAGCATTTTTTATGCTAAAGCAGTCCGTTTTTAGTCTTGGCCTACTAAGCAAAAGTAGCATGCAATTGTGCACTTGTCATGATCACGGTATTGGCTTCAGGCTGCCTTGTTCCATGATTGCTTGCTTTTTCACCATACTCGCTTGCAGATTTACTTCTTAAGTCCTCTGTCATCAGAGCAGTAGGGATAAACTTCCCATAAAATTTTTATCACCTTTAGTCAAATGATAAGAATTATGTCCATACTATTGACAGACTGCAAACAATCACCTGTTTTCCAGCTTTAGCAAATGTATAGCAAATGATGTTTGAACTGAACAATGCAGAATTTCTTCTCTTGCTGTGGTGTGGTGAATATTGTCAAGTTTTTGGATCAGTGCATATATCATCTAATATTAATAAGTGGATATTTAATTGCCATTTGGCATTGTTTTACGTATTCTACTGTATATGAAATGTTTTTAGACTGAAGCATAGATTTTTATGGGCAGTTGGGTGCAGTGGTGCACAGGTAACAAATATATTCTACCATTTTTTTTTACAAAGTATTGCAGCACATCTTTAGATGTTTTGCCCCAGGCTGATTTCCTTGATATTGTCTAGTTGTGAAACATGTGTTCATTCTACTATTCAATGATTCTTTTAACTTTGTAGCAGCAAACGTTTGTAAATATAGGATTGATAGGTCTGGTTTTGACAATATTGCTACACCTATAATATTAACTTCTGTTTTTTTGTTTTTATTTATTTACTTTGTTTCATGTATTTGTTCACAGAAATTGGCCACTAAACGTGTCAAAACATTTCAGAAACCTGGCTCAAATCCTTCATTAGAGATAATGAAATACTGTCAACAAGGTTACCAAATGATTCGCAATGACAGAACCCACAGAAAAGGAGGAGGGGTAGCTATAATCTACCCCTCATGCCATACCATAACTCCCTACACCAATAGTATCCCAACCTTTGCAAATGCTGAAATTATTATAGGTTTCTTAAAAATAAACAACCACAAGTCAATCTGCATAGCTGCCCTCTATATTCTCCCAGGTGATAACATCAACATTCTTGAAAACATTCTCTCCTGGTTTTCCTCTAATATAAAAAAAGAAATCTACATCCTCAGGGACACCAATATCAACTGGTCCAATATTAACTCCAATGCCCCATCTCTTACACTAAACCTATACAATTTCTCCCAACTAATTCAGTATCCAACCAGGCCAAACCTTATCACAGAAGCTGGAACCATACCTGATCCTCTCAGTGATCACTTACCTGCTTTTGCCAACTGCCTCCCAGCTTCCCTACAAAAACAACACCTCTACATCCAAACCTGCAACCTCTCCTCCTTCAACCCTCAAACTTTCTCAGAATGCCTAAAGCACACTGACTGGTCTCCACTGAAAACCCTTCCTCTAGATGATGCCATATCCTATTTCAACCACACATTCTTAACCCTCTTCGACCAGCAAGCCTCCCTGAGAACCAAATGAGTCAAAACCAATCCCTGCCCTTGTTATCCAAAGAAACTAAGCTAGCCATGCATCTAACAGACAAAAAAATTGAAACAATATCAAAAACAAAAAAATCCCAACTCCCTCCTGGAATATAAACAACTTACTCCACAAAAAGAAACTAATAAAAATAAAGACGGCAGAGCACACTTCTCCAAGCTACAGTCCTTACACTCAACCAATCCCAAAAAATTCTGTGACTCAATCTCTTCTATTCTGCACCCTGGAAATAAAGAATCCCTTTGCCCAAACCCTAACCTTTCCGACGTGGATACAGCCACACAGTTCAACTCTTTTTTCACTGACTGCATTGCCAAACTATCGTCCTCCTTCCCATCCTTAACATCCATCCCCAACCCTTCCCACTCCAGCCACGGGCATGAACACCTACCCCCCCCCACACACACACCTTTCTGTCTTACTCTCACCCCCAAAAGCACCATAAAAAGATTTAAACTGAGACTCAAACCCTGCTGCAATGCACCTGGCAATCTTCCACCCACCTTCCTCAAACAATCAGCAGACAGCATCGCATACCCCATCTCCATTCTTCTAAATAGATCCATTAAAGAGTCATATGCCCCTTCTATCTGGGGTCAAGCTTACATCATCCCCCTCCACAAAGGAGGTAATGACACAGACATCATCAACGTCTGGCCTATTACCATCCTTTCCTCATCTCAAAAATACTTGAAAAATCCATTCAAGCACAACTCATGACACACCTAGCCCAAAACAATCTCCTATCCCCTACCCAACACAGCTTCTGCCCTGGCCACAGTACCACAACTGAACTGCTATCCTTTCTAGAAGCCATCAATCAGGAACGTGACTTAGGCAAGTTCATATCTTATCTATTCCTAGATCTATGAAAAGCATTTGACACCATCTCCCACACCCTACTCTTGACAAAACTCTCCACCTTACATCTATCTCTCTCCACCATTGGCTGGTTTTCCAGCTACCTGGCAAACCAACAAGCTGTGCAATGGAAAATGTCAACCTCCCCCTTCCTACCCACACCCACTGCAGTCCCCCAAGGCTCTGTTCTTGGACCTCTACTCTTTAACCTATTCATTAACAACTTTCACAACTCCATCCCAGAAGGGTCTGTCATCCAATATGGTGATGACTCCAATATCATCTGCTCAGCCCTGTACATAATTTTGTGCGTCCTTATTCTTAAATATTTTAATCATTGTAAGTGTAATTTCAGTGTAAATGTAATTCTTGGAGCTTTTCTCCTCGGGCCTCCACAGAAAATGAGCTCTTAAGTGGCCCAGCGGACTTCCCCAGTCATCAAACTTAAAATAAAAATAAATAAAAAATATGTCTAGTGAAGTGACTTTTTTTAGATTCAGACAGTAGACAATTCGAAATAGATGGAATCAAACACTAGACTACAGGACATATCTGATCAACAGCTTATAGTCTTAATCTTGTACACTACTTCACATATATCACTGTGACTACAAGTAATGTTACATCAGGTACAGTGAGGAGTTAGGACAAGCAATGTTACATCAGGTAAAGTCAGGTGTTACTACAAGTAATGTTACATCAGGAACAGTGAGGTGTTACTACAAGTAATGTTACATCAGGTACAGTGAGGTGTTACTACAAGTAATGTTACATCAGACACAGTGAGGTATTACTATAAGTAATGTTACATCAGGTACAGGCAGGTGTTACTACAAGTAATGTTACATCAGGTACAGTGAAATGTTACTGCAAGTAATGTTACTTCAGGTACAGGGAGATGTTACTCCAAGTAATGTTACATCATGTACAGGGAGGCGTTACTTCAAGTGATGCTACATCAGGAACAGTGAGGCATTACTACTACTAATGTTACATAAGGTACAGTAAAGTCCTACTACAAGTAATGCTACATCAGGTACAGTGAGGTTTTACTACAAGTAAGGTTACATCAGGTACAGTGAGGTATTACTGTTAGTAATGTTGCATCAGGTACAGTGAGGTGTTACTATAAGCAATGTTGCATCAGGTACAGTGAGGTGTTACTTCAAGTAATGTTACATCAGGTACAGTGAGGTGTTACTGCAATTAATGTAACATCAGGTTACTATAAGTAATGTTACATCAGGTACAGGGAGGTGTTACTACAAGTAATGTTACATTAGGTATGATGAGGTGTTACTATAAGTAATGCTGCATCAGGTACAGTGAGGTGTTCATAGGTTCATAGGTTCATAGGTTCATACTAGGCTATCTGCCCTATGGCATTTATAAGCCTAGCCAGAGTGTGTGTGGCTTTCACCACCCCTTAGGATGAGAATACTATACCCATTAGTTTGCTGTGCCTCTGTCCAGCAGTGATACAGAGATGATTCCCGGGGTAAACCTACGATCTCCCATCCACTCGTCAAGATTTCTCTTGAACAGAGTCAGTGAGGGGCTCTGCCTCACATGGACTGGGATTCTGTTCCATAGTGTAGGGAGTCTCTGGGTGATGAATCTGTCCCTCCAGCACATCCTATTTATATCCGTGTTGAGGTTTAAGTCTCTTGCTCTCGTGGCTCTGGTGGATTTGGATTTTTGAGGTGGAGCATGTCCATTAATTCTGGGTTGGACATGGCCTTGTATGTCAGGCACAGATCACCTCTGAGCAGACAGTATGCGACTGAATAGAGCTGGAGTTTCTTCAGTCGGGCATCGTATGACATATGTTTGAGCCTTTATCCTTTTGGTGAGGAACTTTTGGGGTCTTTCCAATTGCTGCAGGTGTCGGGTAAGGTACATTCCGAATGGGGCGTTGTACTCAATCATTGGTCTGATAAGTGAAGAGTACAGGGTACAATGACCTCTCCTGATCTGGATGTGAATCCCTTTATGATCAGGTGGGCAATGTAGAAGGTCGTCCTAACCACTTTGGCAATGTGAGTGTCAAAAGAGAGGTTACTGTCAACTTGGGTCCCCAGGTCCCTAATAACTTCTTCCGTGTTTAATGGATTACCACCTATGTGGTAATTAGGGGTTACCTTGTTTTTCCCAAAGGGTATGACTATACATTTTTTGGCATTTAGCTTAAGGCCATGGCTCTGGCACCAGTTATCCATTTCTATGAGACCTCTCTGGAGGATGTCTGTGTCTGATGGAGTGTCAATTATGGTGCCCAGTTTGCAGTCATCTGCAAATTTTGTCAGCCACAATGCCCCTATGTTTGCGTGGACTTCAGTAAAATAAATGCCGAACAAGAGGGGCCCAGGACTGAGCCCTGTGGGACACCACTCATGACCGGCTTAGAGTCTGACATGGCACCAGCAACTCTAACCCTGTGTGTTCTGTCCTTGAGCCAGTTTGCAACCCATCTTGTGACATATGGGTTTACATCTAAGCTGGTGAGCTTTTCTATGATTCCCGAGTGGGGTATTGTGTCGAACGCTTTTGCTAGGTCAAGGTAGGCTGTGTGAACTGCCTTACCCTCATCAATGGCCTTAGTGACTGTTTCGAAAAAGTCGACCAAGTTCAAGAGGCAGGATCTGCCCTTGACAAAGCCAAGTTGGGTAGGATCCAGTGTCTGTATGTCCCCAATGTCTTTATTTATGAGTTCCATTATGATCCTCTCCATAGCTTTGCAGACAAAGCTTGTCAAGCTTATGGGGCGGTAATTTCCAGGGTCCGTAGAAGCACCGCCTTTGTGGAGTGGGACCACAGCTGCCGTACGCCATTCTTTGGGTACGTATCCTGTAGTAAGGCTAAGATTAAACAGCAGCCTTATGTGTGGGTTTAGTTCCTCATTGAGTTTGTGTAGCACACAGCTGGGGACACCGTCCGGTCCCATTGATGCTGTGTTTTTTGCTTTAGAGAGAGCTCTCACCTGGGCATCTGAGATGTTTGGGAGGCTAGACTCTGGTGGGATAGATATTTCTCCTTTGGGGAGGGAGGGAGAAATTTGCACTGAACCTGTCTGCCAGTATGTTGGCAATGTCTGTGGGTTCAGTGATTTTTTTATCATTTTGGACTAATTCTGAGCATATCTGGGAGTTTCCACCCAGGTTTCTAACATAGCTAAAGAAGGCTTTATGATTGTCTCTTGTGTCATTACCACTTTTTCTCTCAAAGTTGGCCTTGGATGATTTTATGAGTGATCGTAGTTTTTGCTAGTATTGATCAGAGATGCCTTCCCTTTTAGGGATTTTGCTCTGTCATGTAGTAGCTTTCTCCTCTTGTTGTAGAGTTTGTTTATGGCTGGGGTCCACCAGACCGGGCGCCTGCCTTTGGTGGAAAGGGTCTTGATTTTATTAGGGATTGCTTGATCCATACATTCCTGGAGGTGCTCGTAGAAGGCATTTGTAAGGGTTTCAGCAGCGTGGGTTGTGGTTTCCACTGGCTCAGGGGCCTTGAAGGATACCACTCCAGTCTTAAGAAGTGTGAAGTTTACTTTTGAGAAGTTCTTCACTGTGGTCTTTTTTGCTGGGGGTGGGGGCGGGATGTAGATCTCCAGAAGTAATGTTACATCAGGCACAGTGAGGGGTTACTGCAAGTAATTTTACATCAGGTACAGTGAGGTGTTACTATAATTATTGTTATATCAGATATATACAGGTTTTACAATAAGTAATGTTACATAGGGTACAGCGAGATGTTACTATAAGTAATGTTGCATCAGGTACAGTGAGGTGCTACTACAAGTAATGTTACATCAGGTACAGTGCGATGTTACTGCAAGTAATGTTACATCAGGTTACTATAAATAATATTACATCAGGTACGGGGAAGTGTTACTACAAGTAATGTTACATCATGTACAGGGAGATGTCACTGCAAGTAATGTTACATCAGGTATGGTGAGGTGTTACTATAAGTAATGCTGCATTAGGTACAGTGAGGTATTACTGCAAGTAATTTTACTTCAGGTACAGTGAAGTGTTACTATAACTATTGTTACATCAGGTACAGTGAGGTGTTACTATTACTAATGTTACATCAGGTACAGTGAGTTGTTTCTACAAGTAATGTTACATCAGGTATGGTGAGGTACTAATATAAGTAATGCTGCATTAGGTACAGTGAGGTATTACTACAAGCAATTGTACTTCAGTTACAGTGAGGTGTTACCAATTTATTGTTAAATCAGGTACAGTAAGGTTTTAAAATAAATAATATTACATCAGGTACAGTGAGGTGTTACTACAAGCAATGTTACATCAGGTATGGGGAGGTGTTACTATAAGTAATGCTGCATTAGGTTTAGTGAGGTGTTACTACAAGTAAAGTTACATCAGGTACAGTGAGGTATTACTACAAGTAATTTTACTTCAGGTACAGTGAGGTGTTACTATAACTATTGTGACATCAGGTACGGTGAGGTTTTACAATAAGTAATATTACATCAGGTACAGTTTGGTGTTACTACAAATAATGTTGCTTCAGGTACAGTGAGATGTTACTATAAGTAATGTTACATCAGGTCCAGTGAGGTGTTACTACAAGTAATGTTACATCAGGTATACTGAGGTGTTACTACAAGTAACATTATATCAGATAAGTAATATTACATCAGATAGAGGGAGGTGTTGCTACAAGTAATGTTACATCAGGTACAGGGAGGTGCTAATACAAGTAATGTTACATGAGGTACAGTGAGGTGTTACTGCTACTAATGTTGCATCAGGTACAGTGAAGTGTTACTGTAAGTAATGCAGCATCAGGTATAGTGAGGTGTTACTACAATTAATGTTATATCAGGTACAGTGAGGTTTTACTATAAGTAATGTTACATCAGGTACAGTGAGGTGTTACTACTTGTTTATCAGGTACAGTGAGACGTTACTACAGGTAATGTTACATCAGGTACAGTGAGGTGTTACTATAAGTAATGTTGCATCAGGTACAGTGAGGTGTTACTACAAGTAATGTTACATCAGGTACAGTGAGGTGTTACTATAAGTAATGCTGCATCAGGTACAGTGAGGTGTTACTACAAGTAATTCTAAATCAGGTACAGTGAGATGTTACTACAAGTAATTTTACATTGGGTACAGTGAGATGTTACAACAAGTAATCTTACATCAGGTATAGTGAGGTGTTACTGCAAGTTATTTTATATCAGGTACAGTGAGGTGTTATTATCACTATTGTTACATCAGGTACAGTGAGGTTTTACAATAAGTAATGTTACATCAGGTACAGTGACGTTTAGCACATACTTTCAGACAACTGAATTTTGGTAAGGAATAATGCCCTGAGTGAAACTAAGTATATACTGCTGGACTGATGGTTGAAGGTGGAGGTCATGTTCTCTCTGTCTTTTCAAATGAGAAGATGGCACACTTGGAATACGAGGCCCAGTTTGACTCCATATACAGCAAAGAAAGATGCCGTGTTGTAAAACGGAACTAGACCATACTGACCTGCAGGTGCACTCAGCACTGGCTTGTTACTAATAAGTTGAGAACATAGCATACTTTCAAAGTGCTATTACATTAAGTAATAATAAAGCATCAGATAAGTATAATGTAACATGCCAAATGATAATTTGATATTAATTTGCTCAGTGATGATGAGATGTGTACAGGAAGTTGCAACACAACATTAAAAGATGCTCCTTTTTTGACATGCAGAGACTAAGGGCATTTAATTCTTCTGAATAATCATCCTAGCATGTGAAATATCATAAGAAAAAGGGTCAGCTTGTACGTCTGAATAGTGATCACAGCATATTGCGATACTTTAAGATACATGCAAAGTTATGATGTAAGACAGCCTGAGCAGTGAACCTCAACCCCCAATGGTAGTTATACAGATGTTATCTGACAATGATATGATAATGACAATCTAAACTGCAGAGATATAGGCAAGTTGATAAAAGTTGACATCAGTGTGACATAAAGAGAAACACATAATTAATGGAAAAGACCTGCTTGCTGAGACATAATAAGTAATAAAGGTGACTGCATTATAAACAAAGTTTAGACAGAGAAACATGTATTTAGTCAAGGGAAAAATACAGATGAGTGCAAATAAAACAAATGTTTTACAAAATTATATAATGTAGAAGAATAAGAAATTATGTTGTGCTTGAGTGTAGGAGCAAATCAAGAGCATCCAAATGTGTATGTAATCAGTCCAGAACAATAAATAAAATATAAATGAACGTATCAGTAACCAATATATGCCTTTTCCCCCTCTTCTGCCTCATTCTTTCCAGCTACCCCAGTGTCTCTGTTCATCTTTGGGCCAACCAGACTGTCCTACTACCCCTAGACTAACTCTTTTCTAAGGCTGAGGTTGACACAGGACATAGGGATGTTTGGAGGGGTCACACTGTTTATTGCTTCCAACAGGGACTTTTTTCATTTATGAACTATCCCTTGGTATTCCCCTCTCTCCTGCATTTGCCTGTTAAACCCAAGTGCTATGCAGTTCTATTGACTATGCCTCCCCACAGGGAATGCCTACATGAGCACTCTCCACTTGTGGATGAGCCCACCCAACCCTCCTTCCTAGTGCTTCAGATGCCTGAGCTGCTAATCAATGTGGTTGACCTGTGTTGCAGTTAAGCCTTTACCTCTCTATACCATGGTGTTAGCCATTATCAGTAACCTGTATGGTGTCAGCAAGGATGCAAAAATGTGCAGGCTAATTGAAATATTAGAAAATTTATGATGCATTTTGAAAAAAAGCATGAATTTTCTGTAGTATTGATGGTATAGGAATGCTTTTTTAAATCTACAGATATTAGGTTTCCCAAGAATAATCATATAAGACTGGAATTCCATGATTAGACCCATAGTAGATCATAAGTAAATGGACAAAAATGAACCAATGCAAGGTTTTGCAAGCCCTTGGAGAGGACAGATAGACTGGCAAAGAGAGAAGGGTATGCTGCATTCACAAATATTACAGTTATAGTTATCCTCACTTGAGAAAAAAAACAAAGCAAATCCAAGTCACCATAATTGGTAATCATATTAAAGAGATCACTATTTAGATTAATTTTTAAAATGTATGCATTTACTGTCATTATCTTATTTTATTTGTTTGCTTGATTACTTGTCTGTTGTTTCTTTTTAATTTGGTTCCTCCTTCCCAAACCTTTTCAGCCATCACCTCTCTAACGTTAATGTATGCAGGCAGTTCAATGTAGTCAGCCATGCGTTTAGAAGATAGTAAGAATGGATATATAAATATACTGATCCCAAGGATATTGCCAATATCCTGGCAGATCGATTTAGTGCCAACTTCACCCCCCTCTCACCCGCTAAAGGGCCAATCTCAATACCAAAAGATTGCCAAATTCCAGTAATCACAGCCAGACAGGTAGAAACCACACTCTCCAAAGCTAAGAATACAGCATTCATGGGACCAGATGACATCCTGGGCTATGTACTACATGAACTACAAAATGAACTGGCACCTCACCTAAGTGTCATGTTTAATCATAGGCTCACCTCAGGCTTCGTGCCCACTGAGTGGCGCACAGCTGCAGTTATCCCACTAGACAGGGGGGAATCCACCTTGGACCCCGGGAACTACCATCCCATCAGTCTGACGAGCCTGATCTGCAAGGGCATGGAACGCATTATCATGGAACTTATAAACAAAGAATTTGGCAACCTTCAAACATTGGACCCCACCCAGTTTGGGTTTGTGAAGGGCCGATCTTGTCTCCTGAACCTGATTGACTTCTTCAAACCAGTCTCCAGAGCTGTGGACGAGGGTAAGGCAGTCCACATGGCCTATCTGGACCTCAGCAAGGCCTTTGACACCATCCCTTACTCTAGAATCACAGATAAACTTACTAGGCTGGGCATAAATCTCTACGTCACTCGCTGGGTTGCCAACTGGCTTACTGGCAGAACCCAGACTGTAAATGTATCCGACTCCAAATCCAGCTCCAGATAAGTGACAAGTGGAGTACCTCAGGGTTCAGTCCTGGGACCATTCTTGTTTGGCATCTATTTCTCTGAAGTACAGGCCAACACTAAGAGACTCTGGCTAAGAAAGTTCGCAGATGACTGCAAACTGGGAGCCATTATTGAATCCCCAAATGATGTGGATATTCTACAAAATGGCCTTACAGAAACAGATGTCATCACAATGAACAAAACATGCTGTAGGGATAGGTTCCTCACCCAGAGACTCCCCATGCTCTGGAATAGACTGCCCATACATGTCAATCAGACCGCCTCCTTGGCCCTCTTCAAAAGGAACCTTAACGATTGGATGGGAGATAGAAAATTCACCCCAGGGATCATGTCAGTTGCCCTACTTGACAGGGGTCCTGGGAAGTAAAAATTGTGGAAAGAAATAACAAGGGAATTGTTATGGCTAGGCTTGTGTAGACCCTAGGGCCGATAGCCTAGTACCAACCTATGAACCTATGAACCTATTGAGTAATCATATTTAATAACAGTGCAAGAAAAATGCTAGCATAATGCTGACAGTGGGAAAATCCAACTCTTGTCTATTAGACAGTTGAAAGCAATTTTGCTCCACACCCTACCTCTATAAATATATGTTTACATGACCAAGCAAACTCAAGGGAAGAGGGAAATTCTTTTTATATCATCAGAGGTGATACTCCCAGTCTGATAATCCACATTTTTTTAAGAAATTTCTGCCCAGTTTGCTTAACATATCCTGTGCTCTTCATTATTTAAACCCTATCCTAGTTCTTAGCTTCCATCAGTAGCTTGATTTTATTTGTACATCCCTGTCAAAGTTTGGCACATGAGCTATCATATGAAACAGCATGATTGAAATTGTCATACACTTCAGTCATTTTACACAGAATGCAGCAGTAATATAAATACAAAGTCCTACTTTTCTGAACTAGAAAAATTCAAATATCAGAAAAGCCTCAAACTATCCAGGTGAAGATGAAAAAGGTTTGTCCTTAACCAAAGACTTTAGCAGTCTTGAATATCATTACCCTTATAGCAAGCTCAGAAAGTCAATATGATTGATGCAATGCTGAAAGTTTAGTTGGTGATGCTGCCTTAGAATCATTCATACCTCTCTTGTCACAAAGCATTTACTTTCCTGCAGTCACATATATCATTTGTCTTCCATTGGGAACAATAATTTGCAGTATTACTTTTGATATCTAAGCAAAACAATTAATTTTGCTTTGAAAGCTGGAAATGTACTCTTTGGTTTAAATTATTGCTTTGAAGGCATTTCTGTGCTGACAGTGAACCATGGCTTCTGAGAAGATGATGCATTAGTTAAAGTTTTCCGGGCGGTCATTGTGTATATTACTTTACCCAAGACAGTTGAAATTTAATAGTGCATTAAAAGACCATGTGGTGTGCCATTTGTCAGGTACTGTGTTTATATAATCTATAGTACAAATTCCTGTTTGAGTCCTAATTAATCTAGAAACCACCTCATTAACTTTTAAATGCCTTCTTTCCTTTAAGGTTAATTGTTGAGCTGTTTAGTCATTATCAATACACTAGCCACGTATGTTTTAAAGATTTATTCTAGCATCAAAGACATCAGATTTATGCAGCAGATTAGAGCGACTGCCATTGAACATGAATGATACTTTGATATCAGATGTTGCTTTCCCATGCACCTCATTACCCTGGATATACACATGCATAATGTTGAATAAAAAAAAAGTAAAATGAATGTCATTGGATTATACTCTCACTCCTTTGTTCTGATTTAGTTTGCACAAAAAATAATTAATTGCAATGTATTTGAATTTAGCATCTGGTTTTTGACACCCTGAAGATTAGGTATCTGTATATGCTGAAATGCATTTCTCATTCTCACAGCCTATAAGCTAATGTATACTTCTAACAAACATGCAGTGGTCACTCTTCAAACATCATAAGTTCTAAACTGTTCAATAATAACTTAAGCCAATTTACAAAAATAAATATTTACTATCAAGATTTTATTTTTGGTGTGCTTCCCTTAAAAAAATATTGATCTCTAATAAGCTGTATGCTGATAAAAATGTTCTGAGGAACTTATATAATTTACGTCACGCTGTCTTACTACTAGTTAAGAAATGAAAAATATAAAATCACATAACATAAAATAAAATACAGTAAAATGCCCACTAGGGCTAGAGCATGCAGTTAATATGCAATATGGCATATTTCTTCAGGTGTCTCTACCCTGTTTATCATTATATCAGTCTACCTTTAAATCTGACACTGAAAACATTTCAGTTTGCAAATACAGCAACGACTCTGTACACTTTTTTTAAGTGCATCACTTTTGTTTACTTTTGATGTTAGTAATTTCACAGAGACGCTTTATGCAGTGTATTATTTTCTAGCACACTGTGCTATGAAATCTCATAGCTCTCATTCAGCACCTCTTCTGAGGCTCCTGGCAGATATACCTCTCGGGCCTTGATGATCTGATGACATTTGTCATCACTAAATAAATAATTTATATTCCTTTCATGACTGTTAGCCTTTGCTTATTGATTGTCATCATTAACATTTTCTTGTTTTATATAGTTCTTCCCCTCATTTTTTTCATGTGATCCTTAGTAGTCATTCAACTCTTTCCAACACTGATGGCCTAATTTGCATATAAAGTATTTTTATCTGTATGCTGTAGTATAGCATTGTCAGAACCTTCACTGCACCTACAGTGTGCTTCTAACTTGTAATGTTGTTAATGTGGGTAGAAAGCTGTCCATGAGGTAGATTTTAAATTCTCTCATTCTGTGGTATATCTATATTAAGCCTCTGAGGTTGCAGCTGCATTATTTGAGTGTGCTCAGACAGTGCCTTCATGACTTTCTATCCTAAAACAAAAGAAAATACTTCTGGGCCTGCCAGTTTGATAAGTTTTATTTACTTGCAGGAAGGCTTTCTTATGGATTCTGGAAAGATGCAGACAGCTGGTCTTTTTTTTTCCTGAAAACTTGTATCCTCTTGGAATAGCATCTTAGCTGTCTGTTCACATCTAGCATGTGGAGGAGGTGCTCACCCTCAAATGGACTTTCTGAACAGAAAAAAGGAATTGAATGGACCAGTTAAGAGATAATGCTGAGAACACCTTGGGGAAGTGAGCTTTTCCTTGTCATACGTCAGTACATACTTATCACTCTGTGTATACAATACGCACACACACACATACACACACACACACACACACACACACACACACACATGTCTGTGTGTGTGTGTGTGTGTGTGTGTGTATATATATATATATATATATATATATATATATATATACATAGATATTATTTAGACTAGTCAATCAACTAGTGTGTTTTTAAGAGGTAGGAGGAGGAAACCAAAGTACACAAGAAATTCAGTTAATAATATGGGTACAGCATGTAGAGAATATGGCAAAAATCTTCACAGGCAGTGGATGCAGGCCCATACTAAATCATGAACTGTAAATCCATGAGGCAGTAATCTTACCACTGACAGCACTTCAAAATGATGCGCACCATACATTGACTCCCACATCAAGGTTTGTACTTCTGAGATCATTTACCCTAAGCTTATTGCAACAAAAGAAATTGTTTTCTAAGGCACATGCTTAATCTTTGAGATTCATAAAGGTATACTGGGCAACTGTACAAAGCTGCTTGTATGTGAAGACACTGTTGTGTGGCACAAATAACTCTCACAGCACATACACATAGACTACCTCGTTTTGAGAGTACTCAGCCCTATTCAGTTCTGATATGACATTGAGGAGCGATAAAATGGAACAGGTGCAGCTAACCATGATAGTCTTAATGTAGGAGAACAAAGAGAACAGAAAGACTCTACCAATGTATTAGTAACATACTTCTTAACTTAAGCACATCATTAATAGAAGGCTATATTATGTGCAGCTCCAGTGACTGTGCTACTATGTGGTGCATTGTGCTAGCACACTCTATAATGGGTGATGTTCTGGAGAAATGAAGTACATGCTTATTGTCTATTAAGTATTTGATATAACACAGCCACTATCATTACTATAGGAGAGATGAAAGAGGCATATAAATCAGTGCATAAGCAGAGAAGAGCAAGTGGAGAGAAACACACAAGGGACTGAAATAGAGTAGTTGAATTATATGTGGAACAGTGGTAACTTTGGATACATTTTTACTGTGGGGACAGAGCTACTTTTATTTATATTTTGATAAAAGCATGAAGGGTGTGGTATAAAATGGAAGTCTGTGTACAGAAGGCAGGTGTAAGATGACATATGATGGTAAATAAACAGTCAAAACAGTGCAGGCAAATGGGCAGTTTTTTCAACATTCAAGGAAGGTGTATCAAATGCGGGATATAAACAGGGTGGACCAATGATATAAAGGAGATTTGGAACACAAATGAGGTATGCTGCAGGACACTTTAGAAAGGGAATCATACCAGTTTGTAGATATGATGAGGTTTTGACCACAGGGTAGTCAGGGTGGCCTGTGCAGCCCACCTGTGCAGAACCGTTTCTGAACTGACACTGCGAGAAAGTGCCAGCCCTTCCATTAGTGCAGTGGCCAATGACTACAGCTTTAGTGAATCATCAATTCATTACAGGATGACCTCTTTCTGGCCAAAATCTTGCCAGAATACTTCACTGAATCCTTTACTGCTGCTTCAACCATTTGTTTCTGGTCTGGTTAATCAATCGATGTGATACATTGGCTTATGCCTGAGAGTTATCTTCTTGTCACTCTGGTAAGGCACATACACCACCATCATCACCCCAGATGAGAAGCAAGAAAAACAGATGGAAGTGAAGACACCTGACCCAGATGATCTTCCTGTTCCTCATCAGCTTGATCTGCAGAATGAAGTCACAAAACAGTTCGGCTGTGACACACCATTATACTGAATTCTAAGACCAATAGGAATTATACATACACTGTCTTGTTCCAAACTACTTCTGTTTCTTATGACATTTCACTCTTTTGAGACAGATCTCCTCTTGAGAAGAAAGATAAATTAATATACCTTATTAGTACCCCTTTTTTTAATTTCTCCAAATATTTAGTGTCTCTAGTACCGTAATAGGAATGGACCCCGTTCCTAAGTCAAAGTATGATTAAAGTTCATGAAATTAGTATTGTTTCAATATTTGATGTCAGCCAGAAGCACTCTTCACAGCACCTGCAATGTGCCCAGTAATGATGCCTTCTGCAGTTCGTATGGAATTACATGTATCGGTAACATATCTAAATACGACTGTAGAACTTTTTTATAACATGCGTTGCTCCTACTACTATTGGAACTGTCTGGGTATCTTTCTTCCACTTTGCTTTCATTTTTGCCTGCAAATACTGGTATTTTATGACTTTGTGTCTTTCTGTACGCAAGACATTGTAGTCACTGGGTGTAGCATTTTCAATGATTAATCCTGCTCTTGTCTTCGTTTCATGAACCACTATATCTGGTTTTATCGCATCTATCTTTTGAACTGTTGATAGTGGGTGAGCCCAAGTGATGTAGACTTCATAATTTTCTACGATGCTTTGTGGTTCATGTTTCCAATGTTTTTTAGCTACTTAAATATTGTAATGTTTGCACAATTGCCAGTGCAGCAGTCTTGCCACATTATCACGCTTTTCAGTACACAGTCCTTCTGCCATTAGTATGTCACAACCAGCAACAAGGTGTGCAACTGTTTCCAATTCTGTTTTACAAAACCTACATTTGTCTGTTTCTCCCACATGTCCAATGGACTTTGTAAACCAATGTGTACATAGCCCACTATCTTGAACTGACAATGTTAACCTTTCATCTCTTGGTTTGACTTCACCTCTCTTTACCCATTCCTATGTTTGATCCAGATCAACATGAGGCTCTTCCAGAAGTTTTCTGTACTTGCAACTATATTTATGCATTTTCCACATTTCGTGTCTTCTCATCTGATCCTTCACCTTATAATCTTTCTTTTGTTTTTTGGCACATTCAGTTGCTGCCTGTTTTTTATCTACTTCTGGTTTGATTTCCATTCCTGCTTGACACCGATATGCTTCTGCTAAACTAATCAGGGAAGTTATCTTAGATTTATTTTCCTCATGTTCAAAACTTTAGCTATGTTTGGGTCTTGTGAGATCAGCAGATATGTGTACAGTCCCATGATTGCAGATCTGTACATGTAATCAATTTCAAGGAGGCCCATCCCTCCTTCAGAACGGGGAATATATATTCTTGGTATGCACTGATTTTTATAAATCATTTGGTGAGCATGAAGCATCCTTCTTGTTTTTCTGTCTAATCTATCCAACACATTTTGGGAACAATCATTCAGTTCAAAACTGTAAGTTAGGACAGGAAGAGCAAATTGGTTTATAGCTTGAATTTTGTTCATAGATGTCAACTCTGTTTTCAGGATAAATTCAAGTCTTCTAAATATTTCTTGCTAAGTTTTATTCACATTTGTTCATGTTTTATTGTTGATCCTTCATCAATTCTCAAATATTTTTACACTTCCTCTTGCTCAAGTTGTTTTATATCACATTTTTGTCCCAAACTGATGTTTTCTTGTTGCTGCAGTTTTCCTGCTTTGAATGTTGCTTTGGTACATTTATGAATACCAAATAACAATCTTATATCATCTGAAAAAGTTTTGACAACCTACAGTTGTGCTTTCAGTTCCTCATCTGATAAGCTATACAATTCATTATGACATCTCATATACACTGGATTTATGTTTAATTTATTCAGAGGTGGAAGTGGAGATGGGCAACATTTTAAAATGGCTGAGTCTAGAAAGGAGGCTGGTGTGCACCTCTCTGTGGCATCTGGGGACAATGCTCAGATATCTGTAGATACGAGACAATTTGAAGACATGGCAACACTAATGCCTATCCTGTAGATATCAATGAGTGTGTTTATGGCTGTAATTAGTAAGACCCTATTTATACAGTGCTCAAGCTCACACACTCTCCTGTGCTCACATTTTTTTTAAACTGCATCTGGTTGGGGTTCATAATCAAATAGCATATAGAGAAGCCCTTATTAGCAGCTATGTGAAGAGTGCAGGAATTCAAAGAACAAATGTCTAATGCATTTGTTAACAGCCTGGAACAGCACTCTGGATGCAAGTGTCCCTTTTCAGTGGCAACACAGAAGCACTCTCTGGTGGGGTGACATGGCCAGAGCCACACAGTAAACAAAAAGAGGCTGATGGAATCAAACCCTGCACTGATTCATAGGTTGGTACTAGGCTATCGGCCCTAGGGCCTATACAAGTCTAGCCATAACAATTCCCTGGCTATTTCTTCCCACACTATTTACTTCCCTGGACCCCTGTCTAGCAGAGCGACTGGCGTGATCCCTGGGGTGAATTTCCTTACTCCCATCCAATCATCAAGGTTCCTTTTGAAGAGGGTCAAAGAGTTGCTCTGTTTGACATGTATGGGCAGTCTATTCCAGAGTCTGGGCAGTCTCAGGGTCAGGAACCTATACCTCCAGCATGTTTTGTTTATTGTGATAACTGGAGCTCGTGGCTCTGAGGGATTGGGATTTCTTTAAGTGTAGCATGTCCAACAGCTCTGGGTTTGACATGGCCTTGTAGGTTAAGCAGAGATCACCTCAGAGTAGACGATATGCGACAGAGTATAGCTGGAGTTTTTTAAGGTGGTCAGCATAGGGCATCTGCTTTAGGCCTGTGATTCTTTTAGTGAGGTATTTCTGCAGCCTTTCCAGTTGTTGCAGATGTCTTGACAGGTTCATACCAAATGGGACATTGTATTCTATAATGAGTCTAATGAGGGATGAGTATAGTGGGACAATGACCTCCTTTTTTCTGGATGAAAAGCCCTTAGTGATGAGATGTGCCACATAGAAGGATTTCCTGACTGTTGTGGCGATGTTGTTGTTGGTGAGACCACTGTCCACCTGTGTCCCTAAGTCTCTTATCACACTTTCGGTGTTTAGTGTGCTGCCACCTATGTGGTAATTCATGGGTACATGTTTTTTCCCAAAGGGGATAACTATAGATTTCTTGGCATTGAGCTTGAGCCCATGGCTTTGGCACCAAGCATCTGTTTCTGTAAGGCCCTTTTGTAAAGTATTGACATAATTTGGGGATTCAATAATGGCTCCCAGTTTGCAGTCATCTGCGAACTTTGTTAGCCAGAGTCCCTTAGTGTTGGCCTGTACTTCAGAGAAGTAGACTGCCAAACAAGAGAGGTCCCAGGACTGAACCCTGAGGTACTCCACTTGTCACTTGTCTGGAGCTGGAGTTGGAGTCAGATACTTTTACAGTGTGGGTTCTTTCAGTAAATTATTTGGCAACTCATCAAGTGATGTAGGGATTAATGCCCAGCTTAGTAAGTTTACCTATGATTCCAGAGTGGGGGATGGTGTCAAAGGCCTTGGCAAGGTCCAGATAGGCTGTGTGGACTGTCTTACCCTTGTCTACGGCTCTGGAGACTGATTCAAAGAAGTCAATCAGGCTCAGTAGACAAGATCGGCCCTTCACAAACCCAAACTGGGTGGGTTCCAGTGTTTTAAGGTTGCCAATTTCTTTGTTTATAAGTTCCATGATAATACATTCCATGGCCTTGCAGATCAGGCACATCAGACTGATGGGGCGGTAGTTCCCGGGATCCAAGGTGGATCCCCCCTTGCGTAGTGGGATAACTGTAGCTGTGCACCACTTAGTGGGCATGAAGCCTGAGGTGAGGGTATGATTAAACATGACACTTAGGTGAGGTGCCAGTTCATTTTGTAGTTTATGTAGAGCACAGCCCAGGATGTCATCTGTTCCCATGGATGCTGTATTCTTAGCTTTGGAGAGTGCATTTTTTACCTATGTGGCCATTATTACTGGAATTTGGCAATCTTCCGGTATTTAGATGGGCCATTTAGGGGGTGAGAGGCGGTGAAGTGGGCTGAATCAGTCTGCCAGGATATTGGAAATAAGAGTAGATCTGAGCATTGCCATTTAGATTCTTGATATAGTTATAGAATGCCTTGTGGTTGTCTTTGGAATCTTTGGCAATTTTATTTTTGTAACCAGCTTTGGAGGATTTTATGAGGTATCTCATCTTCTTACTGAGGCTGGTAAGGGAGTTTTCTGCATCCTGGGATTTTCCTCTTTTCTGCAACAGTTTGTTCCTTTTGTTGTAAAGTTTGTTTATGGCAGAGGACCACCAGATTGGTTTCCTTTTTTTGGAGGAGAACATCTTGGTTCTATTTGGGATGGCATGATTAATGCATGAGTGGATGCGCTTGTACAGTGCCTTAGTGTAGGACTCAGCAGTCGAACTTTCAGTTCCCATCTGCATGGGTGTCATGAAGTTTGTAACTTCTGACTTGAGTAGCATGAAGTTGGCTTTGGAGAATTTTTTTAAGGATATTTCTTTACTGGGGGGGTGGGGTGGGATGTGGATGCTAAGGGGGATTAGTTTATGGTCTGATCTGACCAATGAGAGGGTGACCATAGGTGTAGAGCATCGATTTCCCATGTTGGTAATGACCAGGTCTAGGGTATTGGAGCCCCTGGTGGGACTATGGATTAGTTGATCATGGGCATTGGAATTTATGAATTCCAAGAACCATTGGGCAAAGGTGTTGGTACATGAGTAGTTTTCCCAGTTAATTGCAGGGTAGTTGAAATCACCCAGTATTAGGGTGTTTGGCTGTATATTAATATTTTCCAGAATGTTTAGAACCTGCACTACAGGAACCCTCTTATTAATAGCTGATAGCCTTACTCATCGTCCCTAAAATACTATACTAACTGCTGTAGCCCAACATTGTATTTCCCACCTGTGTGCCTGAAAAAAGATAAGAAACAAAACAAAAAACAAACAATTAAAAAATGTGTTCATATTTAAAATATTAACAGTAAGTGTGTAGACATAATGCTGTCCATTGTATTCATAGCCAAATAATAAACACACATTCAACAAAACAAGGAAACTGATGAGGGTGCCCAAAAACTGTGGAAAATATGGTTATGCTCCATTTACTAGAATCAATTTTTCCCTTTACACCTTAACTACAGTAGGATGTAGAAATAAAGTATTTACCCACATACACATGGCTACATACACCTCAGATGTTTACTTCTCATCGAATGAGTGAACAAATACATAAATAATGACATAGAAGTGTACTTCAGCTTGCTGTTGTGAAACCCACACAGTGCAAGCCACTGAACTTCCATGCCCTCCCATTTTCTTTGACCAGGAACCAGAGACTAAGACCAAAACTCGTGAACAAATTTTAAACACTGGTCTTGTATGCTTAAAAAGTTACTAGTAATGTTAGCAAGCATTTTCCGAAGGGTGCAATGTCTGACACTCATACCATAGAGAAAATGTCATTATTTAGCAACTGGAATCCATAGCACTTTAACTGACACCACATATTTTATGCGGACCAGACCAACGATGTGAGGAAAAAATAGGGATAGTTGAGACCTATGCCCACTATACATATGCGCACTCGACCACTGATAACAATAAATTATATGAATTCCAACCGTTTGTATGACCGTAAACCTCATATATCTGCTTGAGATCAAGAGAATGAATAAATTCAAAAATAATAGCTCAGAAATGTTTTTGGCTTTTTGCAGTCAGAACCATACAATGCAACCAATTGTAACATCCTTCTAAACTTCTTAGCTCAAAAAATTAGAGGCAAAGACTCAAAAATAAGGACAGATTTAAAAGTTTTCTCTTAAATACTTAAAAAGTTATATGCCTATTGGTAGTCACTAGGTATGTAGTGAATGAAATCATCAAAGAATCTAGCTCAAATTAATAACAACCCCAAAGCACTGCCTTTTCAAATGACTTACTCTTGGTCACAGTGATCAGATCTCTTATCCTCACAGTGCTCCTGTATTAACTCGGAAAGCTGGGTTTACTTAGTAAACATACAAGTGTACAGCATAATTAGAGATGTGCATTTTCTAAACCATATGTATTATGAAGATTACTGTACAGATTATGAAACTCTAATGCCTAGCATTACTCACTGATTGTATCTTTTAGGTGCTCTTCTAGAAAATGTTTTAGAAGGTAAAGATGAATGTTCAAAAGTAACTAAGCAGGACCTCCATGACTGCATTAAAACAATTGAGCAGAACCTCCGTGGTTACATTAAGACAAGTGAGCAGAACCTCCGTGGTTACATTAAGACAAGTGAGTAGAATCTCTGTGGTCGAATACAGACACACAAACATGAATGCACACACACACACACACACACACACACACACACACACACACACACACACACACGCACGCACGCACGCGCACGCGCGCGCACACACACTTGCTTTCCTTTCCACAGCATAATTATTGCAGTAAACACCATCTCTAAACATGACTAAACACCACTTGCTTCTAGACTAAATCACTACTTAATTTAACTGGCTTGCTCACTTACTTCCAGAGTAAAACACTATCACCTACATGGATATCTTAGTTACACTCACCAATGCTTAACTTAACAAACATGTTGTGTTGATTCCATTATCTCATAATTATTTTGCAGAGATCAACCTCTGCCAGTCTGTCTGAAAATACCTTGGTATTCTGACTACACAAAACTCCAGAAACTCCAGAAAGTCTCTCTCTCTCTCTCTCTCTCTCTCTCAATCACGCTGGCTCTACATTTGAGTGATTGATATAGAGACTTCTTGGAGTTAATTGGTTGGCAAAACAGTGCAGCCAAAAAAAATTGGAGTTGGGAGATGTGGATGAGACAGATTTTTTTTAATGTTTATGACCACCCCTTACAGCACTGGGCCCTAGGCCCTAGGCCTCCCAAAGTGTGATCATTATGATTGCAGCCCAAGCTTTGGAGGTGCAGAATGTGTGTGTGGTCATACTCACCATAGGGTAACAATGCATGGGTACCTGATGCCATCAAATATGATCAGTGATCTAGGAGGTGTAAGATGCATTGATCATTCATCAGCTGAAGTGCAGGAGGTGACCAATGGGCAATCTGCTGACACACAGTCCTTAATGGAGCTAGTAGGTATATTAACTGGCTTTCTGATGATGATGATGATGATGATGATGATGATGATGCCAAATTATATGAAGACACAGAAATCAGACATTGAAAAATTATGATTATGGTGAATGCTATGGTGGTATATTATACAGTAATGAAAAGCAGAGTGTGTATAATTGTAAGTCACAACAGCCCTACTTAGACTGGCAATAATGTATGCAGCTAAGATAAGGTATTGACATGGGGTAGCTATGTATGAGCCACTGCACGTAATATGCACAAAAGCTGGTTTTATAGTTGTCAAAATCCTTGGTATTCTTGGCCATGAACAGAAATTTCTACCCACCTCCATGATTGTCATCCACAATCACCAGAAGGTATCATAAAGGTCCAGACCCAGTATAAGAATGCCATCCCTCTCTCAGGAGGTCATAAAAGCTGCACTATTTAATTATCACAGGAAGAGCAAGCTGAGGTCACAGAATAGAACATCATCCATTCAAGTGGATATTTACAGCCTGCCCCTCTCAGCAGAAAAGCAAGACTAGAAAATGCAGTGGATCAGTATGCATTTACAGGAAGACTTAATTTCTGAGACCACTTAACCTTCCAGCAATGCCCTGCCCACTATCTTTCCCCAGTGACATGTGTCCTTCACCAACTTTTTGTTAGCAAACATATTATACTGTGTTGTCTTATCTCTGTTTCTACTTCCCTATGCAATTACCTTTCACCCATCTCTCTTATCCAATTTATGTTGATCCTCATACATTACTGTTTCTATTGTTACCCAGTGTAAATGTTGATTACACTACACACTACTATCCATTTAATGCAGTGATAACCTAATGTCAGATGCATAGTCAACCCTGACCCTGCATTGATTTGAAAAATCTGCTAGAAACACTGCATACATCCTGTTTACTAATTTGACTCATACATGTTATGAGCCAAAGTTATTGATTAAATGTTGCTGCTTCGGTAATGCTTTCGGGTATTGCATCACCATTGCCAGGGACTCTTATCAGCCTTAATTCAACCTGCTCCTGTTGACTGTCAGTGATCTGATATGTAGCTGCTGCTGCTTCTGGATGATGTATTACAGCCAACCAGTTAATATGTCAGTCCTGCAACAGCATTATCATATTGTAGAACAGGATACAGGTTGCTGGTTATATCAGGGACGTGCTTTAAGGAACACCCAGCTATATCTAGATATTAAAACCATGCATTTGGTTGTAAAAACACATGATCTTTGAAACTGGTCTCAGCAATTGTTTTAGGGTTTTGCTGTGGGTCACAAGCTAGTTTTAAAGGAACAGGAAGAATCACCTGCAAAAGAAATCCACAATTATTTTTGGGTTGGTAATTTGGATATTAGCTACATGCATAGTTAGTACATTCATATGTCTATTCTACACACTATGCCAGGACTCAAAAACAAGATTACCTATTACCCTGGCTAGAAACTGCCATGCAGAAATGAACCTACAGTTATGTGGTATGTCAACTGCTGGAGCCATGAAGACTATCATGATGCTGTCCACCTCATTTGGTAATGATCCCATGTGTATCATAAACTATCTGCTAGTTGAAGGAATGGTACATTTTCCTTTTGTTGTATCTTCATGACTGTGGCCTAAGGGGTCCTTATACCCACAAGAATGTACCTCAGAACAGTCGGCAACATTATAGATATCAAGGAGACATGTACTCTGATCTTCAGTCCGGAGGAACCATATATGATCTTTAACACACAGCAGCATAAAACTGTGGTACTTAGTCAATTTATGCAATGCAGAAATCTAGAAACTTCCCAATGTGTCTTCAGCTGGTCATTGCAAGGTCCTTATATCTAGAATATTAACAGCTACATATACATTTATAGACACAGGTATTGGAAAACAATGTTTTCCCTGAGATTCAGTGTGTTGTAAAATACATCAGTTAAGCTCCAGGTGACATTTGAGTCCTCTCTGTAACAATCTTCTTTATAATGATCCATATATGATCATCTGTGAGGTCATGGAAGGTCAGAAACAGCAAGTAATGCTTATAAGTGAGTATATGCAACCAGTCAGCACAGCCAGTATCTATAGCCATACAGTACAGGTCAATGCAAACTTCTACAACTATGAAAATGGCTGCTAGCTGTTCTGATAGTTTAGTGCAAACTTTTTCCTTGTATAGCACTGTGCAGCCAAAGTACTTTACAAGTGCACTAATGACTATAAATCATAATATTTTTTGTCTGCTTAAAGTTTGACATTATGCTTTCATTTCTCTGCAAATTATCAATTATATTTATTTATGAACTCAGTCACATGTACTATATACTGCCCTATGCAAGCTCTTTCACATTTATTTGAGATCTGTGAATCAAAAACACCCTATGTGTTGCCGAAAACTGTAAAAACATGTCTTGTGTATTGCATAACTTGACTATGAATTCTAGCAAATTAACACTATATCGTCTAGTACAGATTAAAGTACTGTTTGGTTGTTGAAAAGCTCAAATTCCCGGGAAATGGAGATGCATATACATGCATGCATGAGCATGCAAGCAAACACACACACACACACACACACACACACACACACACACACACACACACACACACACACACACACACACACACACACACGCGCGTGCGCGCACATTATATAAACATATTTTGCTGCAGGCAAATAGTTTGCTTTAAGAATGGTCTTATTTTAGCAAATATGCTTACAAATGTTTACAAAGGACCTATCATTTGTTTATAGACAATGTCATTTTAGCAAATTAAACTCATCAATCTGTTTTCTGCTTTAGTTCATCCATCCATCCATCCATCCATCCATCCATCCATCCATCCATCCATCCATCCTTCCATCCAAAGCCTTTTTTCCCATCTTTGCACATGGCATTGGGGTGTCACTTCAACAGTGACCATCATCTAGAGACAAGGTTTACACCACTGGGTGGCTAGCCATGTCATGGTTGCTTTCTGTCTTAGTTATGATGTCATTATTGAACTGTTATAAATTTTTCTATTGAGTAACGATAGACTTTCTCATTCCTTGAATAAGCCCAAGCAGTGAAACTAGTTATGATCGGTTTCAATAAATGTATTAGAATTATCACACACGTAGCTTGTTTTTAATTTTTTGTCATGAAATGCATGCACCCATATCTCTGACAATTGGCTGTGTCTGTTAATGAGCCATACTTGAACAACAATTTAAAAATGTGTGGATCTGGTTTCTGTGCATGAGCCTGGATCATTTGCCTGCTGAAAAAGGCAATACTAGATTAAAAGTGTCTCTTTCATAGCTGAGAAGAAGTGGCTCCTCTTGTTTGCTGATGACATACATTATTTTGATATAATGTGTATTAATCTTTAAATAACCAAAGAAGAAGTTGTCCTGAGAAACAAACTAAGGTTTATACACTGTTGTCCTTTCTTTTGCATTGATTTGAAGAGATATTTCTTGTTTGGTACGGTGTTGATCTGTGCTCTCCAGGCATAAATGAATCAGTCTGTTTTCAGTTTCTGTGTTACTGAAGAAAAATAAGAGACATTCTTGTGGATAGATTTCCACTGTCAAACAAAGAAGTTCCTGTTTCATTAGCTGGGGAGGCCACTGACAGCCTGCAGCCAACTGATGTCTAGAGAGTCCATTGTGACATTTTCATATGGAGCCTTAGTGAGACACTAAAATGTGCATGATGACACCTATCCCAAAGTCATTGAGTATTGTCTTGTTATTTCCTGCTATTGGTAAAAGTCTAGCTTTACAATTTAAATTACCTGTGTTTTTCTTGGGAAAGGAAGATATACATTAGAACAGACTTGGATGTCACAGAAAGGTTACCTGTGTTTGTGGGTTATTTTTGGGGAATCCACTTCCTCACCAAAACAGTTGTCCCAGTGACCTATGTACAGAGATGGTTCTAGCAACTCTTCCAGTTCACCTCTGGTATATTTGAATGTCAAGGGTGTCTGGGGTGGGGGTTGCTTCTGTTATTCAGTCAGCTATTTTATTTTCTCTTTTGGTCTATCCATGCTCCCCTCCCTCCCTCTGTGGTTACATACAATGGGTGGGCATAGATTGGGGACATTGCAGTATATTATACTCCTTCCCTAGGAGCTCAGCCATGTCCATCTCCCACGTCCTCTTGTTGGACCATGCTTTTATCATTCGACATCTCTGAACTGCACCAAGGATTATCATAGTAGATGACAACATCGCTGTCCTTCCTGCAGTTCTGCTAGTTACTGAGCTGCTAATCAAATCTGGATCTCCCAGAAGACTTTATATATCTGTGCCATCAGAGTGGTTGAATATTTACCTAATGTAATGTATAAAAAATGAATTACTTTCAGTTTTTTGCTTCCCCGATGACCACATTAAAAAAAATGTCAGACAGATAGTTGCACTATCCTTTGACAAGGTTACTGGCAATCAGTTGTACAAAAAGAAAAAAATCAAGTTTTGTTTTCTTTGATGTGCTAAAAATAGAGCTAAAGATCTCATAAATGCCTAAGAGCATTGAGAAAGCTTTAAAGTTATATTTTATATCTCTATTTATATGTTTAGAGATTTTCCCATTGTACTCTTGTCAGTCCTAATTTTACCTCAGCAACAAGTTTTGAGAGTTATTTTTTTTCTTTGTCTTATGCGCATAACATATATGCTGTTAAAATACCCGATAAAATGTGAGGTCATCTTTCAAATATATATATATATTTTTTTTGCTTTGCAACATCTAAGATAGTTTCCGCGGTGATACAGCGGTAGCGTTGTTGCCTCACAGCAAGAGGTTCTCCTGTTCGATTCACGGCTGGAGTGCCTTCTGTGTGGAGTCTGCATGTCCTCCCCACGGTCGAGTGGCCTCCGAAAGACATGCGTGAATGGGCGTGCCCTCCCTGAAGGTTAGGCATCAGGCTGGCAACTCGTCACCATAAAAAATCTACTGCCAGTCATTAGTGGAGGGGAGCTCCGCTGTGGCAACCCCTAACCGGGAAAAGCTAAAAAGACTAAAAACATCTAAGATAGTTTCTAACCTGACTTCTGTAACTTGCTGGACAGTTGCTCAGTTCTGTTTTGCTTATCTTTCTAAACCGGCCTATCTAGATGTGATAATCATCACCTATGTAAAACGATGTTTTACTATGTTTTACCTCATTATATTTTTTGAAAGCTTCTGCCCAAATCTTCAGTGAAAATGAATCTTCTCACTTTGAAATTCCCAATTAAAACAAAATGAATGAACAAATAAATATGTGCTATATGAAATCTGAACTATTTCCTTGGAATATATATGGAAGTTCAGGTCTAGAAAAAAAAATCATAACTCTTCTCCAGTTCTTTTTGAGGATCAGAAATGCCTGGAAAGAAATCTTGTCCTGTTTTCAGAGGTTACTACCAATATTGCCTTAGCAAAGGCTGAACCAAGAAAAGTTCAGCCATTTTTTGCCTTATGACATGTTGTGTGGGGCACAATAATCTTGTGGTTTATATAGAAATTCTGTTGAAAATTCCTGAGCTACAGTCTGAAGTCACATGAAAGACCAGTACTGTGTTATAGAGGGATAAAGACCTGTCTATGACACAAATGAAATCAAGTTCTATATTTTGGGTGCTGGAAGAGCTCAGAAAGATGGAACAGCGAACAGTCTTTGCTGGCTCACATATCTAAAAGGAGGAACAGGTAGTTCTGGACAGCCAATCATCACCACCTTGCAATCAAATTATTTCTTGGCACCAAAAAGCAGCTTAAATTTTGCACATGTCCTTGGTGCTGCCAGCCTGGTGAATGAAGACTTAATTAGTAAATACTTGGGAGCACATAGGCAGGGCAATGTTTAGGACACCATTGTGGTAATGTATGTGATCACATCAGCTATCTGTATGTGGGATTAAGGCTTAAGGAAATGACTTAATAACTATGAACTTAACATTAGGCTAATTGAGACAACTAACAACAGATGAGGATGACACAAAAGATAATATATAGTGAGAGCAACACTCTCATATGGATCCTTTGGGCTGCTATTCTGGGTGTCCTGTTAGTAGGTTGTGGCCACAGAAGACTGATACTTCCTGTGGTTGCGTGTGTGTGTGTGTGTGTGTGTGTGTGTGTGTGTGTGTGTGTGTGTGTGTGTGTGTGTGTGTGTGTGTGTATGTGAGTGTGTGTGAAACAAAGTTGCCCTGATAGCATCCAGTTGTCACCATCCACTTACCACGTCATCGGCAACCCTACTCCTGTTTTCAATTTACTTTATGCAACCCTGTTTTCATACCCTCTACTGAAGACAATTAACAATATTCAGTTCTGCTCAAAGCTTGCAGTCCATGATCTTTGGAAAACAATTAAGTTATTACATTTTTGTGTGTTTTGTGGCGGTGGTGGTTAGATAAGACTCTCAGTGTTTACTTTTTATGAACTTGTCAAAAAAGCTTATCTTAATTGTGCAGCTGTTTATTTCCTTTGTTTATTCTGCATAGTGTAATTGTGAGCAGTCTAATCAAAACAGTACAGTTTAGTGAATTCTTACTAAATCTTAGCAGTCTCTTGAGATATTTCCCTTACTGTGTAGTAAAGCAATCTCAGAATTAGTATCTATAATTATCAGGTTGCACAAGACATTGTCCGTTCGATTCTCAGCAAGAAGCGTCTTCTGTGTAGAGATATGCGTGAATGGGCATACCCTCATGGAAGGTTATCACAGGTTGCACAGCACCCATTGTGACAGTAAGTTCTGGACTTCATTGTTTTAAATGAACCTATTGCTCGTGTCAAACATATGTTTTTTTACAGCAGGTCAGAAAACCATTATACTTGGTTATTCAGAGATCATAACACAAAACTTGAAAAAAAAAGACTGCTTCTACTACTTTTCGAAACTTGCTCCCTTCAGTTGCTTTTTACAGTGGTAGTCATGCATAACATCATAGTGCTTTCAGAAATCAGCACAAAATTAAATATGAAATGAAATGAACAGAAAATTCTGTTTACTAATATTTTAGCTCTGCATTGCTCATATGCTTTCCTGCAAGGTAGTAGAAGGTGAAGTCATACATTTCCTGGAAGGTTATTTTTCCCTTAGGATAAAAAGCACAGGTGAACCTAAAGAATGAGTCAGTGAGAGCTATAGTTAGTACAACTGCAATTTGAGAAGGAATTTGATTAAGGCCATTGAAACGTCCTGTAAGCACCCCTCTTCTAATCCCGGCAGCCAAAGGTGGGACATGCTCAGAAAGCCAGACTGAAATGTAAATAAAGACAAGAATCAATACAAAAAATCTCTAGGACTGTCCCTTTAACATTTCTTATTTGTGTTTAGTTTCATACTGTCCTATATGCTTCCGTCTGTTTTATAGGGGGTATTGTCTAGAGCTCTTTGTACTATCCCTACCATTTAGGTCCCAATTTCTGTTGTACAGATTCAGCTTGAAATGCTATCTACTAGATAATCTCTTTCCTCTTGTATAAAGCTTTGCTGCCTTCCTACTTAAAATAACCCCCCATTAAAAAAAAAAAAAATCCAGCCTGTGAGGTTTTTCAAATACTCCATCTTTTTTTTTTTTCAAAAGTAAGGGCTTTTCCAGGAGGCTATAAAGGTTTATCTTTTTGCACCTTTCATTTTCATTGTCATTTTGAATACTATATGAGACTGATGGCCTTTAGCCCTTCTTCCCAAATAACCAAAAAACATACTGTTGCAGCTACTTCCAGTTTTCCATTAATAACCAAGATGTTAATATTTCATTTGTATTGCTTATAAATACAAACAGTATAATCAGCATTGACCTTAGAAGTTAAGTGACACAAATGTAATGACAGCACTGTTATGGACAGTATTACATAAAGCCCTCCTGATGGCCTTAATTAAATGTGATTAGTACCCATCACAGAAGAAATCCTACCCCTGCATAAGCAGCATAGTAACAACTTGAATTCCTTGGTTATCTTTTTCCAAAAAAAAAAAAAAAAAGGAAAAATGAGACAAAAGTGTAAACAAAAGGGAACTCTGGCCATAAAGAGCTGCCCCAAGGAAATGCTGGAGGAGGGAAGGGTTGCAACACTATCAAAATGGCCATTGCAGTGAGAAGGGGCAATTAGAAGTGAATGGCTTGAGCACCATTGCCAAAGAAATGTTGCCATTACATGTGCAGCACTGTAGAAACTTGAATTCCTTGGTTATTTTATTCCAAAAAGGGGAAAAGGAGGCGGGTGTAAGTAAAGAGGGAATAAGGCCATAAACAGCTGCCTACCTAGTTTGTAATAGCCTGTTCCCACCTTTTCACCCCTAAGTAAAAGATTTTTTTTTTTTGATTTTGCAAGACACAAATAATGAAAAGTTGAGCAAGTAAAGACTTAATAAATAAACATAAATTGACTTCTGTTAATCTTATGGGTGTAAGAAAATACTACATTAATAGCTCAAAACTGGAACATTTTTCAGATAAAATTAAACATAACTTTAAGATGAATAAGTCCATTCCTACCTCTGACAAATGAATACCATCTTGTTTGAACCAACAGTAGCCCTTGTATAAATTCCATTGTTCAACTCCAGATACACTGAATAAAGGTGCTGATCTGAAAAGTCTGAGATTAACAAATCTCCTGTCTTTTTTATAGCCAAAGTGTTATGTACTCCCTTCCAGTTTAACTTGGAAATAATAGCTGGCCATACTATATTCATGTGTGGGTGAATATGTTTAATGAAGGTTAAGTCATGGAGTATAACATAGTTTTTTGTCTTATGGAAGTAAAACTAAGAACATTATCCCTGGCATGCAAAATAAGAGTGAGACAGAATCCTGGTTGTTGTAAATAAAAACAAAGAAAATTGATTAGCTGATTTCAACGAAAACCAGAAAGTCCTCTCCATACTTAAAGAAGTGTTAGCATCAGTTTGTTTTTTATTAGAAAATTTAGACTTAATAACTGAATTTAACTTTTATAAATCACAAAATCTTTCTTTTGTACATATTGTACATATTGAACTTGAAATTTTTGCCATCTTGATATTTAACTTGAAACTTTTGCAATTTTTTCTTCTTATCTTTCTTTTTGCTGTAATCCACTCCTCTATGTATTTAATATCATTATATTGTCTAGAATTGTACAGTGTTGTTTTTTTTTTTTTTTGTGGGGCTTTGATCTCTGGGCCTCCTCTGAAAATGGGCAAACTGTCCATATAGACTATCCCAGTAAACAAATGTTAAATAAATAAATAAATACTATGTTGCATGCATATCTCTCAAGCTATCTGTGTTAAGAAATCTGGGGAAACACATATATAATGAGAGAGTGGGACAAAAGCACAAAAATAAGGACAATTGTTAAATAAACTGCTCTCTTAAACTTAGAAAGCTGCTAGAGTAAAAAATATAAGTAAGCATTAAAAGACCACCTGTTTAGTCTTCTAAGAACTTCGGCAGTCTGTCCTAAAGCTGCTATGTCAGAAGCTCGAACAATTTGATTGAGTGGGAAGAATAAAGATCTGGACAGATGTCTACCTGGCTTACTACTACACTGAGTTGTTTGTGGAGGTCAGAACTGGTAATCCTGTGACCTACCTTTGAAATATATTGCAAGTCATTGTGGTGTGGTGTCTGTGTTAATTTCATTAGTGTTCTAGCCAGGCTACCAGACATGTGAGGTCATGGCTTTTCTATAATATGAGACCTGGTGTCCTAAACCCAATTGGTAATTTTTGGATCTGGTTAT
The DNA here is from genome assembly GCF_019279795.1 of Protopterus annectens. NCBI lineage: Eukaryota > Metazoa > Chordata > Ceratodontiformes > Protopteridae > Protopterus > Protopterus annectens. The sequence goes on from NC_056741.1 coordinate 1,294,770,169, forward strand.
CAAGATTAGAACTGCAGCCTCTAAAAAAAATTATTTCAAGCCATTTGAGCTGACTAATCAATTTTATGACCCTAAAGGCTCCAAAATATAGCCATGTAAATAAAGCAGTTCAAAGGGAACAATCATGGATTCAGAGATGTTTCAAAATTAATTTCAATAAGGCTAAAGAGATGTGTCACCTTTTGGCTGACTTGTAGCCCTTTTCAGTAGATCACTCTTTAATAGTTCTGACCACTATTGTTTGCTTGGTAAAATCAGGGATATCAAATATTTTAGAAAATAAACTTAAAGCAAATAGTTTGACCATAACTGATCCTGAAGAAAAACCCATGAAGAAACAGTAGTGCAGATAATGCAAATTAATGGTGCTTAATGGTTGCAGTTTAACATTTTTTTTAGTGCTAGAAGCAAAGAAGTTCCAACACTAAGAGCCTGTTATCCTTCTGCAGTCACCCAAATGTCTTATGGAAATGGGGTGGGAAAGAGGTTTACTTGAGGAACCGGCATTTTGAACCTCTAAACCTGTAACTGAGAAAGTAGATCAGCTGTTTTTTTTTTTTGAACCCTCAATGTGTTGAGAGGTGATAGACACACTGAACGTTAGGGTAATAGATGGAACCCAAACTGGAAATATCTCCACGACTGTAACATCTCTTCTACTTATTCCTACTGTATTACTCTCTAAAAATTTTTTTTCAGTTGTGCACTTACCTTGCTAAATTTAAAAAGTTTTAAATTACTAATTTTAGAGTTTTAATTGCATTTTACTGTTTAGGCTACACACTCAAGTACATTAGCCTTTTTGTGTTTATTTATTGTATTATTGCATTGTTCAGCCACTATCTTGCTTGCTTCGTTTTCCACCTTCCTAGTTAGTATAAGTCCAGATCCCAGGCTTTGCTGGTTTCAGGAATCTAACACTAGAGCTATTCCAGGTGCCAGAAAGTCTGCTCTTCAAATTTTCCCTTAGAGTTAGCTGGTTTCTCAGTAGTAGTACTAAAATCTGAACCCCTGTGACTAGGACTTGCTCTAGAACCTGCTGGAAAGCACTAGAAAGCTTTAAACTGATACAAGCACTCAACTCTCCTTGTTAATAAGGAGAAATTAATTGTAGGCACTAAACAGCCTATAATTGTAAAGTACCTTGCAAAGGTAAGGGAAAACAACTCTTGTACTTTACAAAAAAAGCACCTAAACAGGCATGTCCAAGGGTCAGCTTCCGGTGATTTCTTCTGTCCACCTGGTGAATCTGAGCATACTGGGGCAATGCAGCAACTGCCTCATCTACACAGACAACCCTCTCCTCCTACCACCCAACACTACAACCTGCGAGAGATGCATTTACATAGCCAAACTGGAAGCAAAGCTCTCTACAGCCAAGATTGTGCTAGACAGTCAAGAGGAGAAGTTAACACCTGCACTACACCTCAAGCAACACATAGCCCTTCAAAACCTACACCATCAACACTCACACATAGCAACACTAAACCCATATATGCAGAGGGCCTTAACATTAACCTGCACAAGCAACAAGGACCTCCGAAGATGAAACGCAAACAAACACCAGTCACAACCAAAGGGACAGATAGCTCACAACACCAGTGTTCCACCCAACAACAGACCCTAAGGCAAGAAAATGTACACAACACATTAGTCATAGGTGATTGATAGTCAGGCACACTGATGTCCCACTCACTAGGCTGAACAAGGAAAAAATTACAGTCAGCTGTCTGTCGGGTGCCAGGATCCACCACATAACACATGCACTCAAGTCACTCCACAGCAAGTACAAATACAACTCTGTCATTGTCCATGTTGGAGTGAATGACTTGAGACGTACCTCCCTGGACTACATGAAAAGAGACATGGAAGAGCTCTTGGATCATGTGGTCCAGGCAGGTATGACCCTAGCCCTGAGTAGCATCCTGCCTTCGCCCAGAATGATACTATAGTATTATTACAAAATGATTGACTTCAACAATTGGCTAAGCTTCTGGTGTCATTCAAAGGGGATCCAGTATCTGTCTGCCTGAGATAACATGATCGACACACCACGATGCTTTGGCAGAGATGGTCTGCACCTGTCACCCCTGGGATTCAGGGAACTGGCTAAATCTCTTGCCACCCCTATAGTGCCTTTTTTAGGCAAGGTTCAAAGGACAAAGCCACCACTGTAACAGGTACAAGCATGCAAAATCTGAAGGTAATGCTACTCAATGCCAGAAGTCTAAACCTCAAAATGCACTCTCTCGAGGCACTCCTAAAAATGGAGAACATCGTTATCTGTGCAGTAACTGAGACCTGGTTCAAGGCTCCAGATAGCACCCCTGCAATACCAGGCTACAACTCTTACCACACTTTTTGGCCACCAAACCAAGATCTAAACATTAAAGGTGGAGGAGTGTCCATATTCACCAAGGATATTCACACCTCCAGGCTAGTTGCCCAACACAATGCATCTGAAATTCTCCAGGTGCAACTAACACCAGGTAAGACTACAATCCAAATTGTAGCTTGCTACAGATCCCTCACCATGCCCAAAGATTCTCATTACACCTTTCTAAACATACTGGAAAATATTAAGTTACAACCAAACACCCTAATACTGGGTGATTTCAACTGCCCTGCCATTGACTGGGAAAACTACTCGGGTACCAGCAACTTTTCCCAACAGTTCTTGGACATCATAAATTGCAACACCCTGGATCATCTAATCCATTGTCCCAACAGGGGGTCCAATATCCTAGACCTGGTCATTACCAACATGGGAGATAGATGCTCCATACCAGTGGTCACATCCTCATTGGTCAGGTCTGACCATAAGCTAATCACCCCTGACATCCACATCCCACCCCCACCCCCCAGTAAGGAAACCTCCGTAAAAAACTTCTCCAAAGCAAACTTCATGCTACTCAAGTCAGAAGTGACAAACTTCATGACACCCATGCAGACAGGAGCTGAAAGTTTGACTGCTGAATTCTACACTAAGGCACTGTACAAGCAAATCAACTCGTGCATGAATCGTGCCATCCCAAATAGAACCGGGATGCTCTTCTCCAAAAAAAGGAAGCCAATCTGGTGGTCCCCTGCCATAAACAAACTATACAACAGAAGGAAGAAACTGTTGCAGAAAACAGGAAAATCCCAGGATGCAAAAATCTCCCTTACCAGCCTCATTAAGAAGCTGAGATCCCTCATAAAATCCTCCAAAGCTAATTATGAAAATAAAATTGCCAAAGATTCCAAAGACAGCCACAAGGCATTCCATAATTATGTCAAGAATCTAAATAGCAATGCTCAGATCTGCTCTGAGCTACTACAGAATGGCATTAAATATACTGATCCCAAGGATATTGCCAATATCCTGGCAGATCAATTTAGTGCCAACTTCACCCCCCTCTCAAACCCTAAAGGGCCCATCTCAATACCAAAAGATTGCCAAATTCCAGTAATCACGGCCACACAGGTAGAAACCACACTCTCCAAAGCTAAGAATACAGCATCCATAGGATCATATGACATCCCAGGCTGTGTACTACATGAACTACAAAATGAACTGGCACCTCACCTAAGTACCATGTTTAATCTTAGCCTCACCTCAGGCTTTGTGCCCACTGAGTGGTGCACAGCTACAGTTATCCAACTCCACAAGGGGGGATCCACCTTGGATCCCAGGAACTGCCGTCCCATCAGTCTGACGAGCCTGATTTGCAAGGGCTTGGAATGCATTATCATGGAACTTATAAACAAAGACATTGGCAACCTTCAAACAGTGGACCTCACCCAGTTTGGGCTCCTGAAGGGCTGATCTTGTCTCCTGAACCTGATTGACTTCTTCAAATCAGTCTCCAGAGCTGTGGATGAGGATAAGGCAGTCCACACAGCCTATATGGACCTCGCCAAGGCCTTCAGCACCATCTCCCATTCAGGAATCATAGATAAACTTACAAAGCTGGGCATAAATCCCTACATCACTCGATGGGTTGCCAAATGGCTTACTGACAGAACCCAGATTGCAAACGTAGCCGACTCCAAATCCAGCTCCAGACAAGTGACAAGTGGAGTACCTCAGGGTTCTGTCCTGGGACTGCTCTTGTATGGCATCTACTTCTCTGAAGTACAGGCCAACACTAAGGGACTCTCACTAACAATGTTTGCAGATGACTGCAAACTGGGAGCCATTATTGAATCCCCAAATAATGTGGATATTCTACAAAAGGGCTTTACAGAAACAGATGCTTGGTGCCAGAGCCATGGGCTCAAGCTTAATGCCAAGAAATGCATAGTTACTCCCTTTGGTAAAAAACATGTACCCATGAGTTACCACATAGGTGGCAGTACACTAAACACGGAAAGTGTGATGAGAGACTTAGGGGCACAGGTGGACAGTGGTCGCAACCTCTTCAACCACATCGCCACAACAGTCAGGAAATCCTTCTGTGTGGCACACCTCATCACTAAGGGCTTTTTATCCAGAAAAAAGGAGGTCATTGTCCCACTGTACTCTTCCCTCATTAGACCCATTATAGAGTACAACACCCCATTTGGTATGTACCTCACAAGACTTCTGCAACAGTTGGAAAGTCTGCAGAAATACCTCACTAAAAGAATCACAGGCCTAAAGCAGATGCCCTATGCTGACCATCTAAAAAAACTCCAGCTATACTATGTGGAATATCGTCTACTCAGAGGCAATCTCTGCTTAACATACAAGGCCATGTCAAACCCTGAGCTGTTGGACAGGCTCCACTTAAAGAAATCCCAATCCCTCAGAGCCGCACACTTCAGGGATCTAAACCTTGTCATCACAATGAACAAAACATGCTGGAGGGATAGGTCCCTGACCCAGAGACTCCTCATACTCTAATAGACTGCCCATACATGTCAAGCAGAGTGCCTCCTTGGCCCTCTTCAAAAGGGACCTTGACAATTGAATGGGAGATAGGAAATTCGCACACAATTCACATCTGTCGCCCTGATAGACAGGGGTCCAGGGAAGTAAATATTGTGGGACGAAATATCCAGGGAATTGTTATAGCTAGGCTTGTATAGGCCATAGGGCCGATAGCCTAGTACCAACTTATGAACCTATGAACAGCTGAAGATTGTAATTTGACACCCAAATTTCTTGCCAAAAACTAGAGACATTATAGTCTAGAAGAAAATTAACCCACAGTCTGAGGTCTTCTCTGAATATTGTGTTGATACTATTACTATGATATTTTGTGCATCATCCTCATAAAAGGTCAGTAATTGATCTGATAAAGGTCCTGCCAGGAACAATAGCTCTAAAAGCAATTTTAAGAAGTCCAAATAATTTCATTACTTGTCTTATGGTTACTCTCTTAGATGACAGAAATGTGCTTACTGCTGTGGACATTTTGCTAACTTTTTCCTGAAGGTAGCCAAAAGAATCACTGAATTGAGTCTATCTCAATACCTATGAATGTTAGCACCTAAAAGGCCCATCTAATTTGTCTATAACTAAGGAAACTTCTCAACAGCTGCATGAATCAGTAATGGATTGGAGACTTTCCCTGTCTCCTACAATTAAAATATCATCAAGACATTTGACTCCCAGGTGAGATGGGCTGATCTGCATGCAGCAACAAAAAAAAAGGTGCTCAAACATTCAAAAATAGAGCAGGCAACATAGCAAGCCATTGGCATGGTCGTATTGAAAAAATAGATACAATTAACTTCTACACCTAACAACTTTCAGTCCTGATTCCTTTTGTTATGGTTGCAGCATCATTAAGCGATGAGTAACTCTGGAATCTTTATCTGTTCTGTTATTGGCTGATTGGCCTTCTGGGGAAGACAAGTGATATATTAATCAGTTTACTCCTGTTTTTTCTTGAGAACCAAACCTGTGTGAGAAATAATCACTGGTTGAAATGGAGTGGAGTGAAATGGGCCTTTAATCCTCCCTTTGTGGCTTTCCTTAGTGATAAGGGACTGTACTATGGACTCTTTCTTTTTTATTGATGACAAATTTTTACATGGCCCATTAGGATCACAGGATCATATGATCAAAGGAAGTTACTAGGCTAATGGCCTGAGGGCCCTTACAAGCCTAGTCAAATTTACCCTTGTTACCACGATCAGCACATATTCCCCCTGTCCAAGAGGGACACAGGTTGAACCCCCAGGGGGAAGTTACAGTTCCCCCATCCAATCATATAGATTGCATTTGAAGAGGGTCAATGAGGTACTCTGTTTGACATGTCGTGGGAGTCTATTCCAAAGGTGTGGTAACCTCAGGGAGAGAAATGTTTTGAAAGGTACATACCAAGAGGGATGTCATACTCAGTTATTGGTCTGATGAGTGAAGAGTACAAGGAGGTGATGACTTGCCCTTTTCTGAGGCAATGTTCTTAGTTATGAGATGAGCCATATAGAATGGCCTTCTTACCACTGTGGAAACATGGTGATCAAAGGCAAGGTTGATGTCAACCAGAGTGCCCAGATTTCTCACCACTGAGTGCCTACTTAGGGTATTGCCATTGATGTGGTAATTTGCAGGAACAATGTGCTTACTGTATGGGCTAGTAATACATTTTTTTGCATTGAGTTTGAGGCCATGACTTTGGCATCAGTTACTTGTTTGAGTAAGACCTTCTTGAAAGATGTTAACACCGCTTGGAGATTCTATGAGCAGTCATCAGCAAACTTTGTCAGCCACAGTCCCTTGGTTTTATCTTGTACTTTGTAGGAATAGATTTCAAACAGAAGAGGTCCCAGGACTGATCCATGTGGAATGCCATTGGTTATGGGTCTGCTGTTGAAAGTGGATTCCTCTATTTTGACTGCATGGGTTCTATCAGTGAGCCAGTTTGCAACCCACCTTATGATATAAGAGTTGATATCTAGCTGGGATGGATTCTGTGTAAGATTTTATAGAAACCCCTTGGTAAAATCCTTTATAAGAAGATCAGAAATGGACATTTATGGGTAATCATTTAGAAGTTCTTTAATAACTTCTACTTTAATGTGGGATACTGGGAATTATTCCATATTGATTTGTCTAAATCTGTGAAAATACTGGGTTCTGTTCTACCATGAAAATTTGTTTTCTTCCAGTCTAATGAAGCTTCTAAATTACTTTTTGCTCTGATTTGGAATTGACTGGGGCAGGATTTCTGCTTCCACAGCTATTGTAAATGTGAGGAAATCTGCATGTTGTCCAGCAAAACCTCTCAAAGTTAAAGACTCAACAAGATTTAACTTTTTTAAATGAATTGTCTTCAGACTGATAGTATTCAAATTTTTGTTTGTCCAACATGAAATTAAGTCACATGCTGACATGTCTGGTTTCCCATTTTAGTTGGCTGTCTTTAGCTTTTATTTTCCAGAATGTCTGGTCATTGTGATGCAAGGTCATACCTTATTTTAAAGCATTACCTCTCATGAAATTAAGAAATAAGCTAGTAAATTTGTGGCCATTGCGGAATGTCTATTAAAACTGCCATGTAATATATACACTACAACTCAATTGTCCCAGGACCTAACATTTCGATTGTTGGGTTGATGTCTGCCAAATGCAGCAAGAGCTTGAACTAAATCTTTAAATTAATTTATATGTGTATCTGTAATCCTTTGTACTCCCTTGGCATCAGTGAGGTCAAAGATATCGATGAATTCTCCTTTCCAAATCTTTTCTATTCTTTTACTACATGTGTTATATTTGCAGTGATGTCTTTGAAATTTGAAGCAAACCTTCAGTAAGTCTTTGTTGTTTGTGTTGCTGCTGCTGTGATTTTGATGGTGCAAAACTGTCACATTATCGGAGGAAGTTGTTGGCAACATTAGGAATGGTGGGGCATTAATGATCTCTGCATATGTTTCACAGGGAGCAGAACTCATAACTTTCTTGCATTGGCTCTGGTCTATCTGTCGTTACACTATATTGACCAGAATTTGAGCTAGTCTAACTCTGCCTCCTCATTAAATGGCTCTGTAAAATTGCTTCAGTACTCTATTTGTCCTGAATGAAATTCCCCTTGATTTACACTAGAACTAGCAGATTGCATACCTGGTGGACTTTGCAGAATGTTTTCTATGGTGTCTTGAATATTTCTGTCTTCTCCAACCTTCCTTTAGGCCCTTTTAGGAAATGGCCCTTCTTCAAAAATTTCTAAATAGATTCCGTGGCACAAGGATTTCTTCAAGTTCTCATGTGATGGCTCAGCTGTCTGTTCACACTCTCCTACTAATAACGCTTAGAAAAGCATTCTAGCTTCTTCTGAAAATTGACTCTACCTCTGCTTGAGTTGCTGAATTAACACCATAAGAAAAACTACTATAAAAGAAATAAAGTTAATATGGATTATTACTGATAATTCAGAACACCTAATTATTTCTTCTGCTCTTCATGTGTCTCTTATGTTCTTCTTTTTTGTTTTTTTGTTGTTTTTTTGTGTTAATAGTATTATACAGTTTGTGAATATTTGGATGATTTTTGAAGGAAGTAAATACAGTTATGGTTGGGTACATGAAAAAGGATGCATTGTACTCAATGATGGGTCTGATTAGAGATGAGTAGAATGGTACTATAACTTCCTAGGCCTTGATGACAAATCCATGATTATGAATTGGGTGGCACAGAATAATTTTCCTACTATCTCGGCTACGTTTTGGTTGACTCACTTAATGACCCTTCCTGGAGCCCTTGGGGAGAAAGAAAGGTAGACATAGATGGGAGGATACCACCAGTGGAAGGGTGATTGGAGAAAAGCTCCTAAAAAAAACATCAGGGTGGAGGATTAACTCATGGATATAACACATCCCCCAAAAACTCCATTAACCTGAGTGACTCAACTGTAATACTAGGAAAAGCCGTGGGCAGTTGAGAGAACTAAATGCAAGTTGTTCTTAATACCTTATTCTCTACTTCAGCACTTTTTGGCCATGCTATCTTATAACTCAATTCACAAGTTTACACATGATAGTTACATTTTAGTTACGTTTTGAAAGACGAAATGAATATGAGCAACTTGGAAGCATATCACTAATACATTAGCAATAATTTGTTTACTCACCAATGGTCACTGAACAAAAAAGATACTCTTCATTGCAATGCCCTCTGTCAAAATGACCTTTGGGATGAGGAGAGCCAATTATAACCAAATGACTCAAGCAACTGTAAGGAAATCCCGGTTAATGTAGAGGGGCTCAACCAAATTTGTCTGTGATTGGGGTGAGACAAAATTAATTTTTTTCAAGCCCTGTATAAAAAATTTGCCAAGTCCAAACTGTCCATCCTTCCTAGTTATACTAAATATTTTATATTGCACTTTCCCTGCCATCTCATACTCTCTACACTATTGTTGAATATTTCTGACACCAAACTTTGCTGCATTCACTGACTCCATAATTATTTCTCTGCTTCAGTTTCTCAACTTATGCCTTAATTTATAGCTTTTTGTTATACTTAAGAAGCCTTTCCTCTTTCTCCATTTCTCTCCAGCATTGCTACACTCAGTTCATTTCCCTCTTTCTCCATACCAGTATATTTAGCTCCTTTCCTCACTTTTCTCTTTGCTTAAAAGACTCTTTTTGATGATTCAGATGAGAAATGGTGGTGTCCACACTAGTTTGCCTTGTTGCACTCAGCTTAAGGCCATTTCTGTACACAACATATAATCCCACCAGCCACATGCAGCCAATCACTGAACTTTAGTTATGCCCTGGCTAAGCATAGTGTTAACTGTTCACAGTTTGTAGGATCCAGATTTTTTGTGTTAGAACAAAAAGACTGTTTTTTTGCTGACAGTGACTCTTATATTGAGTTAAAAGAGCTCAAATAGCAGTTGTTTTTAAATGCTGAGGCATCCTCTGGCCTCAGTGACAGTGTTAACATTAAATGTGCACTTCATTGGTTCAACTGACCCTGCCCCTTCATTCTATCTCCTGCTTGTCACTCTAGTTTCATGCCTTTTACAGTTTTTTATATATTGACATTTGATATGTTTATTAATTAGCTGTTCTACAGTCTTATTGGAGTATTTCAAATTTTTATCGATCTGTTCATTGGTTACTGTATTCTTATTATGCCTTGACATTTTATATTCTTGTGGCTTGCATTTTTACACTGTATTCTGAAGAAGTTCTGATGATGTTAACATAATTGAAAGTGCTTAATATTAATCCAGTGTCTATGTCACTTTTCTAATTGCCATAGAATTCCATAGTAAGTTTATCAAAGTGGAAGTTATTGTTTTATAGTTTAATTTCTTCCTGATTACGGTTTTATTATATATACATACAGTTATATATATATATATATATATATATATATATATATATATATATATATATATATATATATATATATATATATATATATGTAGATGAAACCTTAAGCTTGGGGGATAATATTGTTAAACTGGCAGCAGGGAATTGTCAAATTCAAGGTGTGATATATGGTGCTAAGTGTATGAGTTGTTCAAGTTTTATATAGAAAAAACAGAGTGCGTTTTGAGAAAACTAATCTATGACCATTTGCATGGTATATATGAGTAGGAACAATTACAATAATATCCAATCAAGATCTACATTAGTCTGGAGCATGGCAGACCAAACTAGAGTATAAAGAACTTGTTTGGCAACTCTGTTTAGGAGCGAATAAGCCCACCCCCCCATGCTAAATTAACATGTATCTATTATGCTAGCACTTAAAATGAGAGCAGCTAAGCTATGATTTTACTTTGTAATTGAGTTTATAGAGTAAGATATGACTGTTGTACTATATACTATGCATACATTTTAAGTTATTTGTAAGCATTTTAAATGGGGTCTATATTACCCGATCGAAAGCTGAAAACCGAGAATACCATTTGGGTGACACCAAATGGTCAGAAATGTTGCAAGTGTAAACGGAAATCACCGTAGGGAATATTTTCCCTTCACCTCAATGTAGTGCGATCTCGGAGTTGTAATATTTAAGTAGTGGGAGGTGTGGGGGGCACAGAGGGGCTTGCCCCCCCCTGCCTGGAGCTTTTAGGTAAGTTATTTTTCTTTTTTTTAATTTTTTATTATATGTTCAATGTTTTAAACATCGCTCATATGGTGTCGATCATATGAGAGTTGATGTTTAAAACTTTTGGACATATAATATAGACCCTTTTGAATGGAGGTGAATTATACATTTTTTCAGTATAAGAATATTATTCTCTTCGGTATAGAGCTTACACTTTTTTTCTATATATATTTTTTGTCTTATTGTTTTAAAAAGGGTTGGAAAATTTGATATTTTAAAATCATTATTTTTTTATGGGTGACCGGGATGTTACATATTAATTAATAGTCTGAAAAAATTGCTGGAGGTTAAAATGAATATAAGGGAAGTGATGTAATTATATTTAGATTTGAAGACGTCTCAGATATAAAAGGGACAGAAGTGCTTAATCTGTTTACCTTTCAGTATTTTTGTTTGTCTATTTATTTGTGGAAATTCGTTGGATCTTTTTCCTAATATATATATTTGCTGTAAGTAATATGATTGCTGATTGGAGCTTTATAATTTCTCAACTGTCTGGAATGTGTAATTCATGTTTATTAGTTTTTGGGAGCATTCCACAGGTGTTTTTAATTGGATTATCTAACAGAGTGCAAAAAGTTGACCTTCATCTGGCATACAAGGCTTCCTCCAATCCAATACTCATGTATTTACTGCACATCAGTAAGTCAAATGGCATCAGAAATACTCAGTCTAAGGATCTACACCTCGTAATGTAACATTGCCAGAATGAGTTGGATACCACTGCTCTAAAATATACTAAACATCCATGTAAAATAAAGCTAATTCCCATTTATATTCAAGTACATCTTGGATCTATGGATGGGAAACAGAAAATTCACCCCAGGGCTGTCCACTGTATACTAATCAACAGGGACAGCTACTAGATGCTTTATCCAATGCATGGGTTCCATTAAATTATCTGTGGGATGATTCCAGTTATTCTCATCAAGGGTAATATATAATGATTGACCATGGGATGGGTAAGGAGATTCAAACACAAAATGGGATAGATTAATTTGAGCAGCAAAAAGTAAACTTCCTAGGCTTGAAGTGGCCCACCATGACAGCTAACCTAGTACTTACCTATGAACCTATAAAATTCCTAATTACATCACTAAGTATTATATTCTGAATGACAGGCAACATGGTTTCTGCCCTAACTACAGAACTGCTATGATTATCTTCTCTCTTACTAATTACTTATTCTCTAACAAGGCTCATGGTAAGATTAGTGCTGATATTCTCCCTGATCTAAGAGACGCCATTGATACAGTTCAAAAACTAGGTGAGACAAGTTTCTCTAATGAAGTACTTAAATGATTTTGAAGATATCTCTCCAGTCATACTTTCACACTCACTTGGACTAACAGCACTGGGAAGATCTAACACAGGCGTTTTCCAAGGATCAATTCTTGGACAACCTCTCTTTTAACTTTTCTGAAAATAACTTCCCTGGGACCTCCCCTACACGTGTGTGTGCACTATGCAGGCAACATTATTCTCTTTCAAAGTATAAATCCTCATGTAACCTACAAAATAATCTTCAAAATTAATTGATAACTATCTGAAATGTCTGTATTCTAATAACCTGACAATTAACTCTCACACCAGTTTTACAACCCTACTTGCTACATGCCAAAAACTGAAGGACTGTTAAAATGTTAGTAAATCAGATCCCTCAGGATGCCCAATGCCTTATGTCATTAAACAGAAGTATCTCTGTCTCCTTTTTGACCAGTAAGTCACCTTTCATAATCATGTGAAATCTCAAGTTCCTGAAGTCTCAGCTCAACTAAAACTTTCTTACACAATCTCATACCTTCTAAATGTTGATGCCTAATGTAATGTACAATATCAATTCATGTACTACTTCCTAGACTCAAATATAAACTGCAAAGCATTGCTCTTGGCTCTTTCTAAAACACCAAACAGCTACAATATGCAAAAAAATCAAATTCTTAGATTCATTAACTTATCAAGCAAAAATAAACATCACTGTCTCTCTCAGAAGAGATAAATGCCTTCCAGTTAAAGACACAGCTTCACTCCTCCTGAGCCCTCGTACTGTCAAACTTATCAAGAACCCTCTTACTGTCAAACTTATCAATAAAAAATACTGTCCTACCCTATTCAATAAATTGTGCAGCAAAACCCTCCTGTTTTTTTCACCACTGTATTGCCTTCTAGCCTACTAATTTACTCTTGCAAGCCTTGAAAGATTATTCTCTATACCTGTTCCTGTCTGGTGGAACTCTTTACCTGAACCAATCAAACAAACAAGAAATCATGCTTCTTTCAAGAAGTTTGTCCATTTCCATCTACTTAGGAAAATAAAAACAAAAAGTGAGAAGGTCACACTGAAAAACCAATTAATAAAAACTAAATGAAAACTCCAGCCAAGCTAGAACTTCCAATGAGTGACCTCCCAAACCTCCTGTAACAGCGGCACATGGGATATATGCAAATGACCCTTATAAACATCAGGTGTTTCAGCTATATGGCGATTCTGATTGCCCATGACTTTTACATTTGAAGTTGTTTTAATGGACAATTTCAGGCCAATAAAGCCAAACCCCACTCGCTATGGATATGCATATTTCGGACTTGTTATGACCTTGTCAGCATAGCATAAGCAGAGTGTTTGACTAAGCATAAGAAAGGCAGGGTTGTTATACACAGCTGATGTCCATTATCATTAGGGTGACTAAGCATAAGAAACACAGGGTTGTTATACCCAGCTGATGTCCATTATCATTAGCCTAATCTATTTAGGAAAACAAATGCAACTGCATTAGAGATACCTAATCAAGAATTCTTCTTACCCCGCCTAACATGATAGTTTCTCTCCTACTGCATCTACTTCACTACACTGATTCAATAATGATTTTATTGAAGGGGAAGGATAAGAAAGTAGCATAATGTGAGAATGCTTACTGTTATTTTTCCTTGGTACACATATCTAGGCACTGTAGACCACTCATTTTCTCTGTTGACTGTTACTGCTGGATGCAGACCAATACATTTCTTTGTAGACTTTAACTGCTGCTCTAGTAGTTGAAACTGTGGCTTTATCTTCTAAGTTTTAGCATAAAAAATTTTGTTCTGCAAACATCTGTTTATCTGGGTACTGCCATCATTTCCTTAGTTGACAGACATGGTAAATCTAATATTATTCTAAAAACCTAAATTTCAGGTTTAATATTATGTTTTTCTTTTTGTTGTTGTTGTTGTTGTACTTCAAACCAACACTTCTTTGTCTGTAGTTTGTGTTAGCCTGATTGGTCTGGGTTGTGACTGGAAAGCATCTCTGGTCCAGTTCACTTATCTTGTCCACAAATATTAAATATATAGATAAGCAAACAAATAAACAAATACATAAACATGTCACAGAGGTAAGATGTTATAGTTTATGATACAAATTACATTTAGAAAAGGTGCACTGGTCTGTTTAAAGGTGTAGGATATCTGCAGGCTAAATGCTCTACAATATATAATGTGAAGCTGATCCTGTGATTTACACTCTAGTTTATATATGTATGGAATTATCAAATGAAAAGGGGTACTACAACTGTAATTCTAAAAGGTTAGTTTGGTTTGCTAAATGTGATACTTGTGAAATTTTTTATGTAGGAAAAAAATAAGATCACCCTTAGTAAAAGTGTGCAATGGACTACAAATATGATGATGAGGATATTTTTATTTTATTTATTTTATTTTTTTATTTTTTATTTTACATTTGTTGACCGGGATGGTCCGACTGGATACATGTCCATTTTCAGCAGAGGCCCGGGGAGAAAAGCTCCAAAATAGACACATTTACAGATTGTTACATATAGTAAAGCATATGAGAGGAAAAAATCAATTTACATACTGCTACAAAACATCCTAACTATAGCAACCACAAAATACGAAAGTTCTCATACAGATTTTTCAAACGTACTAGCTTAAAAATAAGACAATTTTAGATTTTGAGTTTAGTTTCTATTCATTGTTCTTGTTTGGGGTTACAGGTCCCTTCCCTAAGTTGTCAATTTAGAAAAGATTTAAAGACTTCTATTTCTGGTCAGAAATATGTCATGGAAATATAGAGTTAGATCGTTTGAGAATAAAAGGTTAAAGTTTTTGAACTTGGATAATCCAGAGGAAAAGTATGACCTTGGGATATTAGGAAGAGAGATAAGAACTATGCATTAAGCAAACATGCAGAGACTTGTACGGCTTTTTAAAAAGTTATCCTTTTTTCTTTTAGTGAAAATAGATTATCAGCCATTTTGTGGAAAGATAAGACTAAACATAATGAACTATAATGGCAGTTAAGGCTAGCTGATGATTTTTCTCCAAGCATCAGTGATAATATATAAATTGCTAGTCTTCTGAAACTAGGGGATTCAAAGCTCTCGCCAGTAATCAATTATCTCATTATTTACACTTATTTTTGGTGGTTAAAATAGCTATATGTTTTATAAAATGCTTTAATATTACATTTCATGTATTCTTCAAATGATAGGTTTGTCATTTTAACAAATTTCAAATAAGCAAAATGTTGCTTATATATATATATATTTATTACATGTTGCAGGTCAGCTAATCAAATGCATGGGATGAGATTTTGAAGTGTATTTAAACACTGGATTTATGTGATATGATGTTCTGAAGATATCTGTGAATGCCTAAAGTACTAAATCAATAATATTCAATTTTTGAAAGGTAAATGTTGTCATTTACAAACCTATTTCTTAGATTTTGAGGCTTTGACTTGTAAGGCATGCCTACATCATTATTTTTCTTCAGAGGAGCAAGATGTTTGATTTTTCAAGAACTGGAGGAAAACAGCATTGTCTCTTAGTCATATATGGCAATACAACATCTACAGAGTTTAAGCTTTTCAGTGAAAATGATTGGCAAATGAGAATGCATCAAAATATGGCAATCAATATTTTTTGCATAAAAGAAGTATGCCATGGTGAAAGAAACACAGCTTTACTTATTAATTAAGGGGGAAAATATACATATATACGGTCTGATGTGTAAGACAAATAATGTAATATTCCTTAATCAGCTAGAAACAGAAACATTATTAAGAGTATCTACTGCAGCTGCTTGAGCCTCATATGCTCAAATACCAACACATCAAACTCTTGGAATCTGGTGACTTGTAGCTTGCACTGGAATCCAGTTGTGCATGAATGTTATACAAGAGCCATGGGGAGAGAGTGGAGCAGCCACACCTTGAGTGAGCACAGTCTAAGAGCTCAGCAATATTAATGCAGCAGCCATAGGAATGGGAGTACTTTAGGTAGTGTCTGGGAGTGGGCTTTATGTTTATAGAGAAGGAGGGGGTTAGGCTTAGGGATTAGGAATGGAGTTTAAACTTAGTGTTTATGGAGCAGGAAGAGGTTCAGATTTAGAGAAGGGTAAGGGTAGTTTATGGTTAGGGGCTGGGACGGGAGTTTTAGGTTTATGAAGCAGGAAAAAGTTTAGTTTTAGAGAGTATTAAGTGTGTTTTAGTGTTAGGCAGTGGGAGGAGAGTTTTCAGGTTAGAGAGTGACTGGGACCTCCAGATTAGGGGAGAGGAGGAAGGGGTTTTAGATTTAGAGTGGGGAAACTAAATAAACTTAGGGCTAAGGAGTGGAAATGCTATTTTAGCATCAGGGAAAAAAGGGGACTTTAAGTTTAGGATGGGGGAGTGGAGATTTAGGTTTAGGGAGTGATCAGGGATTTGAGTTTGGGATGTGAGTCATATATTTAGAGTCAGGGACTGTGTGTGAGTTTTTAGGGTTAGACTTAGGTCTCTATTAGGGCTATACAATTAAGTAGGTTTAGGGGATGAACAGGATAGACAATTTACTAGGATCAGGCAGATAAGCTGGTAGGAGGTTGGACACTTGCCTACTACAGAAAGAGTCAGCAAGCAAGTGTGTCTCAAGCTAGCAGCACATGAGCACTTATAGAAGACCTGTGCTAGGAATGCATATGTTGCACTTAGGAAGTGTGAAGTACAAAGAAAGAACCTGTGATAATTTGTACTGCCCAAGAAGTTCAGTACAAATAAAAGAAGTTTGAGCCACTTCAGTGTGGAACATATATTATAATGTTAATAATAATAATCAAATAGAACAAAAGGTCCTTGGTCATTTTCAGTGAGACCACATGGAAAAGATGGAAAAGATTTACTTTGGTTCTATGATTCTGCATACTTGATCTCTATAGATTATTATTCAAAGTTTCATGAGCCCATGAAGTTCATATAAATAATAAACAATATTGTGATTGATGCAATGAAAGCTACATTTTCCAGATATTACATTCCATACATGGTGTGACGTCCGCCAATATCTCATCAGACTGCCAAGAATAATGTGATGTCCTCCACTAAAAACCCAGATCAATACTAACTACTGACTCCAGTGTGGGAGCGTCATGGAAAACACCAGAGCACAGAGCACACAAGAGTAAAATTCCATAATCTCCCTTAAGAGCACAAGAGGATCACACTCTATTTTTCCAGGGACTGGACTATATACCTTTGTCAACTGCAAATGTAATCACTTATACACTTCAGAGCAATGCATTCTACTTTAAGACCTCTGACTCACTCACACTCAAAACAACTTTAAATCTCACACACTCAAACACTTATGGGAAGCCTGACACAGATTTCCAGCTGTGTCCCCTCCCCAGCACTAATGGTAAATGTTGCCACCACAGTGAGACAAGTCTATGTGCCCTTCAAAGACTGATCAGGTACTAAAAATGAAATATCAAAATAAATGATAGCTATGACCAGAAGCGGCCAGCTATCCAAGGTGACCTGGGGAGTAGCAAACAGCTATAAGCACTCTCTAATCTCTAAAGAACACACTGCTTTTCAAGCCACAATGTAAAGCAATGAAAAACATTTAATAATAAGTAAAATGATTGCAACAATGTAAATAAATAACTCTCAATAAACACCAAAATTCAATCACCAGAAATATGAAATGAACCCGTAGAATAGACGTCTATCATCTGAGAAAAACTCTATCTAAATAACTAAACTTTCCTACTCTAACTAGAGAATATTGTCCCTGATCTAATCAAAAACATAACAGTAAGGCAAAGGCAGGCTTATAGTTTTTGGTGAGTTCTTTTTCTTGTGTATCCATTGACTGCAACTCTTCACTAACTGCTGCTCTTCACAAACTGCCCATCAACTGACTTCAGCAGCCTCTTTTATAAAGTCCAGATTAACAGTCTCAACTGTCTTATTTTAAAAACAACAGTCAACTGTTTAAAAATAAGTTGTTTTTCCTGTCAATCAGCTGTTCAAATAATCACCTAGCAACCAAGAACATTCTTTAGCTGATTCTCCACAAACAGTTTGTACTTTAGAATGTCCCTCACAAACATGTGCAATTAAAAATGTATCAAAACACTGACAGATTCTTTGAATATTTTGTATAAACAGGGAGATGCTCAACAGTTTTAAAAACGTATTTACATTTTCACAATTAGACATGCTGACATACAATACAAGTTAATCTGCAAATATATACAAATGTCCTGCCAGGCATGCTAACACAGATGATAATGTTTCCATTTTCTTCACATTTCTCCCCCATTATGACACAAGCACAATTTTCAAGTGACCCTTGAAAATCAATGCTTGACAAAAATGGATCTACCAGGCAATATTAACCCACTCCTCTCCTGGACAATTCATTTGCATTGGCATTATTAACCACATTGCTATGTTGAATAGTCATATCATATGCTTGCAATCCTAGACTCTACCTCAGTAACTTGGCATTTTGCTTACTAAACCTATTAAGCCATGTTAAATGGTTATCATCTGTGAGTACAGTGAATTTTCTCCCATAAAGATAGGGCTGCAGCTTTTGCAATGCCCATGTTATTGCCAAACACACTTTCTCCATGGCTGCATAACACTCTTCGATCAGTTGGAGTCTACGGCTAAGATATACCACTGGGTGCTCTTCTCCTTCTGTGGAAACATGACTAAGTACAGCCTCCACTCCATAATATGAAGCATCTACCTGTACAATAAATTATTTATTGTAATCTTAGGTGGCTAACACAGGGGTCCTCCCAAAATCTCTTTAAGTTTATGGAATGCCTGTTCACAATTTGTGGTCCACACTATGTTGTCTGGTATATTCTTTCTAGTTTGTTCAGTAAGGGGTGCAGCTGTGGTACTGTAATTGGGTACACATTTCCTATAGTACCCCTCTGTCCCTAAAAGAGCTGTCACTTGTTTCTCAGTAACAGGAACTGGCCATGCTTTAATAGCTTCCACCTTGACAGGTTCTGGTCTTATTTTACTATTTCCCACTCTGTGTCCTAAGTAAGTGACCTCTGCCATATCCACTTGAAATTTATTAGTTTAATGGTTAATCCTGCCCTACTTAATCTATCCAAGACCTCCATAACATGTTGGTCTCAAATGCCAATAGCATAGTCTTCAATGTAGAGTTTAACCTCCCCACAAGACCATTGCTCTGAGGATGGCAGGGGTGGGTTTTAGATATTTCAACCCAGAATGTTTCCACAGACAAGTCAGCAGGTCTGACGTGAAGCTGGCACCATGATCAGTCAGTATTTCCAATGGAAAACCTACTCTGCTGAAGATTTCTAGCAAAGCATTTGCCACCTTATCTGCCTCATTAGATAATAGAGCCACCACCTCAGGATATCTGGTAGCACAGTCTATTACCACCAAGATGCATTTCTTTCCTGTAGAACTTGGACTACTCAGGGGTTTCACAGTATCCAGGACCACTTTCTGAAATGGTTCTTTTATAACAGGCAAAGGCATTAATGGAGCCTTAGCCTCCCCTACTTTACCAACTTGTTAGCACTGTTCACAAGTCCTACAATATCTTACCACATCACTTGTAATCCCGGGCCAATAACATTTTTGCATAATACATCTCTTAGTACATCTTACGCCCATATTACCCGAGAAAGGAATGTCATGTGCTATGGCTAAAAGTGGCAGATTGTAAGCTCTAGGCACTACCGACTGCTGCATTACTTCACCTTCTAGCCCACCTCCAGGAGTCCATTCTCTATACAAAAAAAACTTTCTTCCAGCATACAGACTCTCCTCTTCCTGGAACCTTAGGTGCCTCCTTAGCCATCTCACTCATGCTTTGTAACACAGGATCTGTAAGTTGAGCCTTTCTCAACTCTACCTTCTTGACCTTCCCCAGCACCCCTTCTGCAGGAAGACTAGTCACTTGTGACAGTTTTGGCTAGATGTCACTTGGGGTGCCACCACTTACTTCCATCCTTGTAGTCACCATGTCCAAGGGAACATCAGTACCCACTAGCAGCTGTGGCTCACATTCAGACTTGCTACTACCACATACCACCTTCTCTGAAACAGCCACCATGCCAGTCCCAATTTCAGGTATGAGGTCTTTCTGGGTCTCTCCCAGACTACTGGACATACATGTCTTTTTTTATGCCTGACTGTGTGTCACTGCATGTATACAAGGTACTGCATCATCAAAGTCATTTCCATATTAGGACATCTGCAGAAATATCCTCAAACACATCTAATTGCTTGCTTCCTCTTCCACCCTCCAAGTCAAGATGAACCCTAGCCAAAGGTATTTGGAACAGTGTCCTTCCCAATGCTCTAACTGGAGTGGGTTGCCCAAGCAAGTACTGCTCTTCTCTAACCACCACTGGCCTCACAATGGTTATATCAGAAGCTGTGTCCATCTTAGCAGTTACCAGTTTACCATCTACTAAGATAGGATATACATTTTTGGTGATAATTTGGCATCCCAGTTGTTTCTAAACAACTTACCACTGTTAATTTGTCATCCACACTTACTGGCTCCCTCACCTTCAGTTTTTCACCTTGCTTTGATGGACATTTGGCTGCTATGTGTCCCCTATGGTTACACTTGAAACATCTAATTCTTAGCCATGCACTTGGATTAGTAGTCTTCCCATTACTGGTGTACTCTGTTGGAGTGGTTTAAACTGCCCCCATGGGTTCCCTTATGTCCATATGCAACAATGAGTATCCCTTTCTTATGCAGTAGTACTCTGCTTGCCAAGTAGAGAGCCACTTTTCTCTCCAACTCCTCTGCAGAGTTACACTCACAGTCTGCTAACTAGACTCTCATGTCATCAGGCAAAGTGCTGAGGGCTTGTCCCTCACCAAAAGGTCAGCCAGTCCCTCAAAAGTGTTGACCTTTGATCAGATATCTGATATTGGATCGGACGTACCTATAAAGTAACTGTATACATTAAGATCTGTTATAGTGTCAGGCTAATCCAAATAGTGTACATAGTTATTTAAGATGTTATGTATAAATACTATAGAACTCATTCAAATGTATATGAAAAAGAAAAAAAATTTTTGAGAAAAAAAAAAAGTAGTGACCTGATACCTACTCACCCATCTGTGAAACTAAGAACTTAAAGGGAGAGTGTCAAAGATGCAGGTCCCAGAACACTTCATTTTTTTTTCACCAATCCATACCTTAACTAGTATAAAATGCATCTGTGTCACTCTTTCTACACCTTTCCCCTTTGTTTTTACAAATTTTGATGTTTTTACTCCAGGAGCGTCCCGCTCTCAGTCTGCCTAGTATAGTACCACCCTCAATGTGACATTAGCATACACACCCCTTCCCTACCCTCAGCTCTTTAAATATGACCTTTCCCACCACTATTTTTCTTCCAGTGGGAAAATGAGCACAACCCTGCTGTGGTTCCGATCCTTTATTTAAAAGAAGTATTTACACAGGTTGAATAACCTCCTCGGTAAGTTCAAACCTTTATGTGCCGATCATACTTTTCAACTGACAAGATTATCGCTAAATGTCCAGATTTCTGCCTCATATTTTTTGGTCCTTAAAATTATGATTTTCAGGCAAAAACTGGCAAAGCATTATTGATTTTATTTAAAAAATAATGACAGGTGTTTTAGTTTCAGATGTGATCCTCTTTAGACAAATTGTGCTAATGGTATTCTATCAAGTTTCGATGTTTGTAATAAAAATATTTAAAAAGTTTGCCTATTCTGGACCTTCATCCCACTTTTACTAATGGCTTACTCCAGAGTTCTTGCTCTAAGAGGTATGAGATGTATGATGCCGATCTGTTGCTGTAACTAATTTCATCATCTTCATGTAATGCAAATCAATGGAAAATGTTGCTGTCCCCCAATGTTATGTACAGTAAAGCACCAGTGTTCCCTATAGCAGTTGTTTTCTGCATCGTACCTATTTCATAAAATATTTTTTTTCTTCTCTTTTTACTACATCTGCAGAGCTGAAACAGAAGGGCTTAGTGTTCTGTGCAGGTAGGTATACACTCTACCAATTGGGATGCCTGGGGTGCCAATATAAGTACCCTGATGCTCCCCAGTGTACTGCACATCCCCGTACGGTATGTCCGTTGTCCGGTCTGCACTGTTGCTGCATCCTAGCTATTTGCCTTTTTTTAAGGTAATATGGCTGAAACTCAAGCGCTCCATGCAGACAAATCATGCTCCGTGCAGGCAGGTATACACTGTCTGGGCTGCCCAGAGTGCTGATCCCATAATGTAAGTACCCTGATGCTCCCCAGTGTACTGCGCATCCCCGTACGGTATATGTCCATTAGGCGTTTACACTACAGCAGTTTGCTGCATCCTAGCTAGTTTCTTAACCTTATTTTTTTTTTCAACTAAATGGGAGAGTCAAGCGCTCCATGCACAGAAATCATGCAACTGGAAAACCTGTTATTAGATCAACTTGCGGAGTTTGTAAGAGGAATATTAAAAAAGGTTTCCCTATTGTTTACAGTCGTCTTACTTTTAGTCATGTCTTGGATACGGATTTTTTGCTCTACTGTAAAGCACCACTGTGTGCTATAGCAGCTGTTTGCTGCATCGTAATTTTTTGCTAAACATTTTCTTTTTTTTTAACTAAAACCAAAGTCAGATTTACACTATAGCAGCTTCTTGCTGCATCATAGCTTTTCTAAACTGAAATTGGAGAGCTGAAACTCAAGCCCTCCATGCATGGAGGTGTACATTTTTGCAAATAGGTTTCCTGGGGTGCCGATCCCTTATAAAAGTGTAACACTGTTGTTCCAATTCCTATTCATCGGCAATAGTTTGCATCAGGTCTGTTTTGCCTACTTGTTTTACTGATGGAAAGTAACATTTTACACACAGCAGGGTACGTTCAGTTGCAAACGAATATGTACATATTTGCAACAATAATTTTATTGGCAGAGCTTTGAGGCTAACGGGTAGATAATTCGTTAAACTACTGTTAAACAACATTGAATATTAGGCTTCTCTCAGATGCTTTCTGTGACCAACTTGGAAGAAGAGAAGCATCTGGTCTAAATTAATCTTCAACTGTCCCACGTACACAATACAAGAATAAAAAAAACTGTTTAAATCCCAACGAGCAAGAGATGCAACTGAAAATAATTCAAACAGGATGAATAAAAACACGGATTTAATTAGCGCTATCGGCAAGGTCAATGCCTCCCCTACTTCAGACAAAATACATCAAAAACACAACTCCTTTATAATAGCGTACTCCTTGTTTAATTATTCAATTAAACAATTACATTTATTAAAGGAGCGCTTCTGTTTCTAAAAAGCATTCAACAAATAAAAAGTCATGCATCAATGTGCACTTTCCAAAAAACCCCTTGGACCCAAAAAAATAATAATAAATAATTGAAACCATTGCTTATTCTGAAATTAGTCCGGTGCCATTAGTTAAGCACACATGTTTTAAAACTGACAGCTTTACTTTGTAAATGCATGGATGCTTGTTTTTTAAATGCTCAACAACTTAAACTAACATTTTTTATTTATCCAAAACATTGCCAATAGCTTATTGATGCCTCTCTATTCTATGCTTACATATTAGTGCCATCATATTAAATATACCTGTACCACAAGAGCATTAAATTAATTCTAAAAAATGATGATCAATTATTTTAAAATATACTATAAATGCCATGTATACCTTACTTTACCCATGTATATATATTTTTATACTCGTAACATTTAACATTAAAAACCTTGTATTAAAAATGATCATGTTTACATATAAACAACATTCTACCTAGAATTTCACTAATTTAACTAGAAATATAAATACAAAAATTCTCTAACTTATTTGAAGTAATTTTAATTCCACAATCAATTATCCCAGCTCATACATTTTTATTACTAAATAAAATATTAGAGGGGACACAACAAATGCTTTAGCTAAACACATTGTGGACTATCCAAACCATAGATTCCAATATACAATACTTCAACAGCAGCAGTGTGATATAAGAGGTGGCCCGTGGCAATTAAAGCTTGAGGAAAATGAAGTAACATGGCAGATTAGGACAACAGCTCATATTCCACCAGGTCTGAATGAGTATGTTTCAATAAAAAGCATTTTGAAATTAAAAGCTTTGTGTATGTAAAAGTATGGCATCTAAACCTGGGTTACATATGAATTTAGTAATAAAAATTACTAATTAATAAAAAAAAGATGTCAGTATTTAGTTAACACTGTAACTCTGCTTAACAGTTAATGCTGAGAACTACAGGCCTGCCGCATTAAATAATTGCTTCATGTAACAAGAAAACATGGTTAGAAAATTACCACTCTTACTTATATACTGTGGGCCGTTGCTTAAGTCACTTTGCCCGACAGTGCTTTGAAGCAAGTTGAACTGTGGCCTGGTCCCCTTAATCATTTTCTAGACTGCAGGAAAAGTGACTATGAGCCTGCTGCTCATTTCCATTGATTCCCTACTTCAAAACTGATCTATTTCAGGAACTGTTAGCCCAATATCATCAGCACCCCCATTTTAATGCAGCACAATTCATTTATACTTCTTGGGCAGCATTTTCTAGATTTGTATGTGAAGCAGTGAAATGCAAACTTGTTTGTCAGTAGCAGCATCTGCATTAGCAATATTTATTTCACTTCTACTTCTGCATTCTGTCCCATTTTCTCCCACAAATCCCCAATGATATTTCCAAATCAGATTTTTTTTTTGGTGAATTACATGCATAATCATTGCCGGCGATCCTGGTGCTGTGTATGCCTGCACACTTATACACCTAAATCTTCACTTTACTAACAGGTTGGCCTAATAACATGCCGAGTACAATGCACTACTGGCATTGCTGCACCTTGTCAGCAAACCCTGGCCTGTAGGATTTTCAACATGCAATGATGTTCTGATGGCAATAGATACCCAATGACCACTGGCCAAGTCTATTTCCTATGTGATCACATAATCACTCACCATTGCTTCTACTCTTGGTGTGGTTTCTCAATCCAGTCATTTTCAGGGGAGATTGTCTTTCTCAAGTGTGGCTTTATGCATTTTTCTTACATTGTATTCCATGCCATGACTGTGGCACCCATATATTAGTCTAGGTAACACCTACTCATATGGTACTTATGTCTGTGAGGGATACATTTACTACAGTAAGCTTGAAATCAGCTGAAAACTTGGTCAACCAGAGGCCTTTGAAGTTAACTGCAACTTCATAGAAGTGCATTCCACAAATTAATTGCAACAACATCAGTCCCAGAAGGACTCCAGTAGATATCAACCATTTTGTGGATGTAGACTCCCCTGTCCTGATTTATTTTATTCTATCTGTCAGGTAGATGGCATAGGAGGTGTTATGTAGGTCTAAAAGATTTTCTATAATGCTTGCGTGGAATTGAGTGTTGAATGATGTGACCAGATTGAGGTAGGCAGTATGTATCCAACTGTCCATTATCCAATGCCTTGGTGACCATCTTGAAGAAATCTGCCCAGTTGATTCATAATGACCTGTTGTTGAAATTGCCACCACTGGGCTGTTATGCCTGGCAACTCTTTCCATGGCTTTGCATTTCACAGTACTTACACTTGTGAGTCAGTAGTTTTGCATTTCTGTGTAAGGCCTGCCCTAGTGCTGACAATTAAAATTTGCACTCCGCCATTATTTCTGCACAAAACATGATGGTGGGGTACAGGGAAAAGGTCATTACAGAGTTACAGGTATACTGTTGCATCACACTGCTGTCTATCTTAGGGCCTGAAGCAAGGCCCAGCCTACTTATTCCTTACTGATAGCTTTGTATTCATGGTTGGCAATAATTTCTGAGAGATGTGAGGGTAGATGAAGTGAAATGTAATTTGAGCATCAACAAATGGCAAGCTCATTAGCTTTAATTCTGCATATAACCATTGCTCAATCCATTCACAAACCTGTAATCACCTCCTGGTGTGTTACCTTTGACATTGCTGACCGAGGAGATAAACCCTTCTAATTACCCTTGGCCTTCTAGGCATCTTTCAGCTGCAATGTGACTCTGATAGACTGTCTTTGTCCAGAGATTATGTAATTTAGTTTGATGAAAGACTTATTCCATTCTGGATACTGGGTTTATTCATTTGGCCCAAGATTTGTCATCCAAATTTTATACAAAATATATTGATGTTGGTGTTTCCACAGTGTTGCTGTTTCTTTGCAGTGGGTCTGGTTCTTATTTTTGGTACCGACTGCAACTGCTGTAACTATCTCTGCATACACATCATTCCATCTTCATATTTAAAACTTCTTTATAGGTAGTGTTTTTCCTGAGTTTGAGGGTTCATCAGATTATGCCAGTGTGTCACTTATCACTAGAAAAATTGCCTGGAACTCCACTCCCACAGATTCCTGGGTTAGCTGGAGTCACACATTTCAGTATTACTTTGAAGGACACCTCTTTATGGTCCACCCTCATCAGTGATAACATTACAATTACATGGTTTAAAGTAGTACCAAACATTCCTGATGTCTGGGGCAAGGGCATGCGCAGCTATACTATGTGTGTTGACTAGCTGGCTCATGGCATTTGTGCTGACAAAGTACATGAATCTGTGCACCTGCATTTATTTGGCTCATGTCAATTACTTGAAGTTACCCTATATGTATGGCTTTGGGCTCAATTTATATTGTCTATAGTTAATAATTCAATTTCTTGATCTGCAACCAGAAAGTCGCTGCAGCCATGGGGACGGTGAATTCTGCAGATCTGTTCTGATGCATAATTACAAATTCTGTGATTAAACTCTCAGCTTCCTTGTGCATTCTAGCACTCTGCTGCAGACAAGGTGTCTTGAGCAAGACATGTTTGAATATGCTTTATTTACAAACTCAACTGGTCTTGTGTTTTTCGTGTGTAACTCCATCCAAAGAACCTTATAAAGTCAGTCATGGCTACAACACCCCTTTCCAATAGCAATCATTCAGACAGTAGTTTGCACCACTGCTGGTTCCAGCCATACCTACAATCTGTTCAGACTATTGACGAATATCCAGCTTTGTGCCTTATATTTGTGGTCTGCTCCTCATAAAATGGATGGTTTTCTGTCAGATGCCTGGGGTCATCTGAGCAGTGAAGTCACTGGATAATGGCATACAATTGAGTCACACAACCAGTTCCATCCTCTTCCTCATTATTTAACTTATCACAGTAGTATGAAAGAGGATTAACCTCATATTTCCATTCTTGGTGGTTGTGTTCATGTGTCTTACAGTTTTGTGTCTGATTCGCACATATATGTCTGTCTCTTACCCTTTGGAGCACTTACTGCACCTGCAGTCTTGGCAGGCTCCAACCTAAACACATCTCTTTTTTTTTTTTTACACACGTTGGTTATACTTGCAGAATCTATACTGACGTGTCAACAGTCTCCCTTTATCTCTCTCTTATGGCTGAAATAAGTCTTACACAAAGTGATCTTTTAAAAGTGTTTCTGCACTTCTGCCATTATTTTGAGTCTGACCTGTCAACTGCAAATTTGATTGCATGGATCTTTGTCAACCACAGGGAAAATAGACAGAACTCCAAGGTTTATTTGCAGTATGACTCCTGTTGCTCGCTGCCAATATTTCAGGCATCCGAGTCTCATGGATTCTACTAACCCTGACTAATGATTGATCAGTATTTGCATAGGAAGACCTATGCCTCACAAACTTCAGACTTGTACATTAATACAGATGTCATTTACAAGTCATAGCACAATGCAATTTCCATCCTCGAAGAATTGTACTGCCCTGGACATCTTTTCTTTGTAGTCATTACTTCTGTGTCAATTATGTGCTCACCCATACAGCATGGATTGCAATTCTCACCAGCCTAGGGAGTTTACTGATGTAGTTAGTTGTATTAATCTTTATTACCACATAACTGAGGTGATCGCATACCTGTTGCAATTCCATCCCTGCGCCTTCTTGGAGAGGTGCTTACTAAAAGACTGCAGACATTACAAAATTTCCAGTGAGTTGCTTATAAGGTAGTCATTACAGGTGGGCAACCAGTCACTTGAAGAACCAAATTTAAGGATATGCATTCTACTGCTATGGAAAATATCACAGTAGGAGCAAGTGAAATAATTTGCTATCTATGACAATGTCACTGACATGGTTCTGTCTCAATGCAATAATGGTACAATAAGGCTGATTAATTCAGCTCTGTTTATACCTCTATGAATGCATTCATCTGGCGACCAACTAAATTCCTGCTATTATGTCTATATTACTATACTCAAACCAACTACATAAGTTCATAGGTTCATAGGTTGGTACTAGGCTATCAGCCCTAGGGCCTATACAAGCCTAGCCATAACAATTCCCTGGCTATTTCTTCCCACACTATTTACTTCCCTGGACCCCTGTCTAGCAGGGTGACTGACGTGATCCCTGGGGTGAATTTCCTTTCTCCCATCCAATTATTAAGGTTCTTTTTGAAAAGGGCCAAAGAGGCACTCTGCTTGACATGTATGGGCAATCTAGTCCAGGGACTGGGGAGTCTCTGGGTCAGGAAACTATCCCTCCAGCATGTTTTGTTTATTGTGATGACAAGGTTTAGATCCCTGGAGCGTGTGCCTCTGAGGGATTGGGATTTCTTTAAGTTTAGCATGTCCAACAGCCCTGGGTTTGACATGGCCTTGTATGTTAAGCAGAGATCTCCTCTGAGTAGACGATATGCGACAGAGTATAGCTGGAGTTTTTTAAGGTGGTCAGCGTAGGTCATCTGCTTTAGGCCTGTGATTCTTTTAGTGAGGTATTTCTGCGGCCTTTCCAGTCGTTGCAGATGTCTTGAGAGGTACATACCAAACGGGGTATTGTATTCTATAATGGGTCTAATGAGGGATGAGTGGGACAATGACCTCCTTTTTTCTGGATGAAAAGCCCTTAGTAATGAGGTGTGCCACATAGAAGGATTTCCTGACTGTTGTGGCAATGTGGTTATCAAAGGTGAGACCACTGTCCACCTGTGTCCCTAAGTCTCTTATCACACTTTCGGTGTTTAGTGTACTGCCACCTATATAGTAATTCATGGATGCATGTTTTTTCCCAAAGGGGATAACTATACATTTCTTGGCATTGAGCTTGAGCCCATGGCTCTGGCACCAAGCATCTGTTTCTGTAAGGCTCTTTTGTAGAGCATCCACATCATTTGGGGATTCAATAATGACTCCCAGTTTGCAGTCATCTGCAAACTTTGTTAGCCAGAGTCCCTTAGTGTTGGCCTGTACTTCAGACAAGTAGATGCCAAACAAGAGCAGTCCCAGGACTGAACCCTGAGATACTCCACTTGTCACTTGTCTGGAGCTGAATTTGGAGTTGGCTCTTTTACAGTGTGGGTTCTATCAGTAAGCCAGTTAGCAACCCATTGGGTGATGTAGGGATTAATGCCCAGCTTAGTAAGTTTATCTATGATTCCACAGTGGGGGATGGTGTCAAAGGCCTTGGCAAGGTCCAGATAGGCTGTGTGGACCACCTTACCCTTGTCCATGGCTCTGGAGACTGATTCAAAGAAGTCAATCAGGTTCAAGAGACAAGATCAGCCCTTCAAGAACCCAAACTGGGTGGGGTCCAGTGTTTGAAGGTTGCAGGTGTCTTTGTTTATAAGTTCCATGATAATACGCTCCATGGCCTTGCAGATAAGGCTTGTCAGACTGATGGGACAGTAGTTTCTGGGATCCAAGGTGGATCCCCCCTTGTGGAGTGGGATAACTGTAGCTCTGCGCCACTCAGTGGGCACGAAACCTGAGGTGAGGTTATGATTAAACATGACACTTAGGTGAGGTGCCAGTTCATATTGTAGTTCATGTAGTACACAGCCCGAGATGTCATCTGGTCCCATGGATGCTGTATTCTTAGCTTTGGAGAGTGCATTTTTTACCTGCGTGGCTGTTATTACTGGAATTTGGCAAAATTCCGGTATTGAGATGGGCCATTTAGGGGGTGAGAGGGGGGTGAAGTTGGCACTGAATCGATCTCCCAGGATATTGGCAATATCCTTGGGATCAGTATATTTAATGCCATTCTGTTTTAGCTCAGACCAGATCTGAGCATTGCCATTTAGATTCTTGACATAGTTATAGAATGCCTTGTGGTTGTCTTTGGAATCTTTGACAATTTTATTTTCGTAACTAGTTTTGGAGGATTTTATGAGGGATCTCAGTTTCTTACTGAGGCTGGTAAAGGACTTTTTTGTATCCTGGGATTTTCCTTTTTTCTGCAACAGTTTCTTCCTTTTGTTGTAAAGTTTGTTTATGGCAGGGGACCACCAGATTGGCTTCCTTTTTTTGGATGAGAGCATCTTGGGTTCTATTTGGGATGGCATGATTCATGCATGAGTGGATGTGCTTGTACAGTGCCTTAGTGTAGGATTCAGCAGTTGAACTTTCAGTTCCCATCTGCATGGGTGTCATTATGTTTGTCACTTCTGACTTGAGTAGCATGAAGTTGGCTTTGGAGAAGTTCTTTATGGAGGTTTCCTTACTGGGGGGTGGGGGTGGGATGTGGATGTTAAGGGTGACTAGCTTATGGTCAGACCTGATTAACGAGGGGGTGAGCATAGGTATGGAGCATCGATTTCCCATGTTGGTAATGACCAGGTCTAGGATATTGGAGCCCCTGGTGGGAGTATGAATTAGTTGATCCAGGGTGCTGGAATTTATGAATTCCAAGAACCATTGGTACATGAGTAGTTTTCCCAGTTAATGGCAGGGTAGTTAAAATCACCCAGTATTAGGGTGTTTGGTTCTATCTTAATATTTTATATTTTATATTAATATTTTATATCTTAATATTTTCCAGTATGTTTAGAAAGGTGTAGTGAGAATCTTGGGGTATGGTGGGGGATCTGTAGCAAGCTACAATTTGGATTGCAGTCTTACCTAGTGTTAGTTGCACCTGGAGAATTTCAGACGCATTGTGTTGGGCAACTAGCCTGGTGGTGTGAATATCCTTGGTGAATATTGACACTCCTCCACCTTTAGTGTTTTGGTCCTGGTCCATTTTTATGAGTGCCTCGAGAGAGTGCATTTTGAGGTTTAGACTTCTAGCATTGAGTAGCATTACCTTCAGATTTTGCATGCTTGTACCTGTTGCGGTGGTCGTTGTGGTCCTTTGAACTTTGCCTAAAAAACACACTATAGGGGAGACAAGAGCCTTAGCCAGTAACCTGAATCCAGGGGCGACAGGTGAAGGCCATCTCTGGCAAAGCATCGTGGTCTATCAATCATGTCGTCCCAGGCAGACAGATACTGGATCCCCTTTGAATGACACCAGAAGCTTAGCGAATTGTTGAAGTCAGTCATTTTGTCCTTATATTGTGGTATCATTCTGGGCAAAGGCAGGATGCTACTCAGGGCTAGGGTCATACCTGCCTGGGCCACATGATCCGAGAGCTCTTCCATGTCTCTTTTCATGTAGTCCAGGGAGGTATGTCTCAAGTCATTCACTCCAACATGGACAATGACAGAGTCATATTTGCACTTGTTGTGGAGTGACTTGAGTGCATGCATTATGTGGCAGATCCTGGCACCCGACAGGCAGCTGACTGTAATTTTCTCCTTGTTCAACCTGGTGAGAGGGACACCAGTGTGCCGGACTATAGAGTGACCTATGACTAAAGTGTTAGGTACATTGTCTTGCCTTAGGGGCTGTTGCTGGGTGGCACACTGGTGTTGTGAACTATGTGACACTTTGGTTGTGATTGGTGTTTGTTTGCGTTTCAGCTTCAGAGGTCCTTGTTGCTTGGGCAGGTTACAGTTAAGGGCCTCTGCATATGTGGATTTAGTGTTGCTATATGTGGGTGTTGGTGGTGTGGGTTTAGAAGGGCTATGTGTTGCTTGAGGTGTAGTGTGGGTGTTAACCTTCTCCTTTTGACTGTCTAGCACAATCTTGGGTGGAGAGAGCTTTGCTTCCATTTTGGCTATGTAAGTGCATTTCTAACAGGTTGTAGTGTTGGGTGGTAGGAGGAGACGGTTGTTTGTGTACATGAGGCTATTGCTGCATTTCCCCAGTATTCCCAGATTCACCAGGTGGACAGGAGAAATCACTGGAAGCTGACCCTTGGACATGCCTGGTTTGGTGCTTTTTCTTTTTTTTTTTTTTTTTTTGTAAGGTACAGGAGCTGTTTTCCCTTAACTTAGCAAGGTACTTTGCAATTATAGGCTGTTTAGTGCCTACTATCAATTTCTCCTTATTAACAAGGAGAGTTGAATGCTTGTATCATTTTAAAGTTTCCTATTGCTTTGCAGCAGGTATTAGAGAAAGTGCTAGTTACAGGGATGTTTAAAGGTAAGATGAAAAAAAAATGCACACTGTAGTGTGCACTAGAGAAGTTAGATGTGAAAGCAGGTAACTTAAGTTTTACCAGTTTAAAAAGTTAAGGTTTAGTGGAGAGTTACTATTTTTAAAACAGCAAGATGGATTGAAAGGGGTGGTCACTTTTGTATTCTGGTATTATGGAATACAGTGGGATGGCCAATAAATTTAAATATTCCTACTTTTATGTATACATTTTGTATAAATTACTGTAATCACTATGTATAACACTGTTTCTTCTACTGTACCAATTATTGTTTAATTTTATCTGCATCATTGTTCTTGTAGTAGCTTTTCTCCCCGGGCCTGCTATGAAAATGGGCTCTTTCAGGACCAAGGTACTTTCCCGGTACACAAATGCAATTAATAAATAAATAAGAAAGTATCTTTTTGCATTGCTTATCATAAAATCAAACTGACCACAGGGTACTGACTTGACAGAAGATGGGCTAAATTCTTGGCTAGGCTTGTAGGGTGCTCAGGGCCAATAGCCTATTAACTTCTGATGATCCGATGACTCCATACAGATGTCAACAAGAATATATGTTCCACTGATTTCCCTTCTGGGCATAACACATGCTTGGAGAACACCTAGTCAAATGTAGGTATGTGCCACTGTACTGTTTTCAGTAGGTTTGCATCCGATCTCATGGTTGATATGGCATCTCCTGTCATCTCATCTAGTGTTAATTTACCCACTTTTACTATGCCTTTTAAAGGTTACCAGTATAGCTACCTCTGTGTTCAGACAGTTTCCTGTGGAATATGTATTTCAGCATCCTACTACAGACTTTATCCCCAGTCACTCACCAGGTTCTCCTACATGTGCATATCACACAGCTCTACTTCTTTTTGTGTATGAGACCCACCTAATGCACATCCTGACAGACTCGGCCCCATCAATTCCCTCTGTGAGTTCAAAGCATTCATAGTATAGTGATACTGATGTTGCCCTCACAGCATGCTGTCTCTTTCATCCTCACTCAACTCTCTCTTGTGTTGTCTTTTTTTAAATAATTACACATAGCCATATTCTGACACTGGTTGGAACCATTTCACTGACCTCTGTTCCCATACTGATCTGTCTGCATTTTTAGCAGACCTTTTCTTCTGCACAGCCCCATTTTTGTCTATTACAACTGCATGTAGTAGACCTGATGTCTCCACCAGCATCAGAAGTATTTCCATATCTTTGATGTTTCTCTCCATTGCGTGTGATTCCCAAGAAAGAAATCTCTGAAGCTGCTCAGGCCCATCAGACACCTTTTCCAGGTGTTAATTGCTCTAATACCTGTGCTATTGTTTGTACCTTCACAGCATGCTACCTCGTTTATCCAAATCTGACTTTCTAGTCTCTTGTCTTCATGTAAATAATAATCACCTCAGCATAGTCAAATGGTAATTGTGCCCATTTGAGTAAACAGTTTTCATGAAACACTGAGTCTGACATCTTGTAAAGGCCTATTGTTATCTTTAGCCTATCCTGTGTGTATTGCCACTTCATGTGGCAGACATGATGTCTTCTGTCAGGCACCCCTCACAAGGTACTTTTGCAATTTTTCTATGTTTTATCATTATCCAGTCTTAAACATATCATCCCGTACTTTGTAGTCTGTTGACCCTCTTGCCCTTTTGTACCACTTGTATTTCTTGCTACAGACTTAGAGTCGGAGACCACTAGGAATCATAAGTATGCTTATTTACATATATGTACAGATATTGTCATAATTCTTATCTATATAATACAGTTATATACATAAACAGCAGACATGTTTCTAATATATATATATATATATATATATATATATATATATATATATATATATATATATATACATATACATATATGTGCATATATATATATATATATATATATATATATATATATATATATATATATATATATATATATATATATATATATATATGTGTATATATATATATATATATATATATTTTATATATATATATATATATATATATATATATATGTGTATATATATATATATATATATATATATATATATATATATATATATATATATATATAAGCATGTGTGTGAGAGTGTGTGTGTATATATATATACATTGTATTGTTTTTTTCATTTTACATTTGTTTAACAGGATAGTCCAACTGGATACATGTCCATTTTCAGCGGAGGCCCTGGGAGAAAAGCTCCAAATAGACTAACTTACACAGATTACACAAGAAGTTAGATAACATTAGAAAATATAAAACAAAGTGATTATGTACAATGGTTTAGTAGTGTTCTCTAGGAGGGACTCAAGTCTCATGGACAGACACAAATAAAAGCAAGAGACATCAGATTGGATATAGAGCTTGGTGATGTAGTTGCATGTTATGATATTTACAGATTATGCTTTCAGTTGATAACTTAATCAGGGTTGGTACATGGGCAAAGCCAGTTCACTTAGAGATACTGTTTGAGGTTTTTTTAAGAGACTTTTGGCTGATTGTAGGGTTATATAGTTTGGCAACGAATTCCAGGTTTTGTCAACAAAGTTGGCAAACAGGGATTCACCAGCAGAGTTATTAGCTTTGTGGGTTTGGACCAGTAGTTTGTTGGCTGACAGTAGAGATCTCAGGTTGCTATATGTCTTAATAATATTTATAAGTGAGGGGGTATCCTCAGTGTGGTACAGAATTTTGTGCGCTATTAAGAGCTGATTATATTGAATTAAGCTGGGCAGTTCTAGCCACTCTAGTTGTTTCTTGTTGGTTCTATAGGTGGAGCCAGTGGTGAGTTGGGCAATATGGTTGTAACTATGGGACAGCTTACCAAGTTTGGATTTGTTGAGGTTTGACAGTACAGGCGAAGCATATACAAGAGTAGAGAGTAGGTGTGACTGGGCAATTGCAGTCCTAGTCAGTGGGTTAAAAATGTCTTGTTTCTATACAGTGATCCAAGCTTCCTATTGATGGTCTGTATGGTTTTGTTGACCTGTAGGTCAAATTTGAGATTATTGTCTATGATAACCACTAGAAGTTTGGTGTGTTGATCTGGGGAGATAGTGGTACCATTGTTAGATGTGACAGAGAATGAAAGTGTGGCAGATCTACTAGTGGGGGTGAAGAGTAGAAGTTTAGTTTTATTGGGGTTCAGCAGTAGGCGATGGTTGGTGAGCCAGTTCTCAATAGTGTTAAATTTATTTTGGGTTAGGATTTGCAGTTCGGATGGGGAGGTGGCCCAGCAGATCAGAGTGGAATCATCTGCATATTGAATACAGGTTGCTTTAATGATAGCAGTGTGATGGTTGTTGATAAAAAATAGAGAAGAGTAGTGGCCCTAGTATGGGGGCCTTGAGGGACACCAAGTGTGAGAGGTAGCTGGCTGGAGAGTTTGCCCTGCCATAGTACCACCTGTTGTCTACCAGTCAGGTAGGACTGGCACCACTGGATTATCTGCTTATTGATGGAAATAGATTTTAGAGAAAGAATGAGAAGTTCATGGTTTACCACGTCAAAGGCTTTTGATAGGTCAAGAAAGAGGGCGGAGGATAGCCTATTGTCATTACTGTTTTGGTTTATGGCATTAGTAAAAGAATGGAGGGCTGAGGTGGTGCTGGGGTGTGGCCTAAAACTATGCTGGGAGTTGTATAGTAAGTTATTCTGTGTAAGGTATTGCAATGGTTGCTTATGTACACATTTCTCCATTATTTAGGCTAGTGGGGAAAGAATGGCAATGGGTCTATAGTTGGATATGTGTGTAGAATTACTATCTTTATGGAGTGGGATGACGTGGGATATTTTCCAGAGGGAGGGGATAGTGCTTTCAGATAAGTTTCTGCTGATAAGGATAGATATGGGATATGCAATGGCATCTGCAGCTATTTCTAGGTACTCGGCATGGAGGAGGTCAGCAGCGAGGGTGGTAGGTTTTAGTTTTTTCTAAGTGTTTTGATAAAAATAGTGGATATAGGTTGGAAGCTAAATTGGGGGTGATCAGTGGGTACATTAGGGGTGTGGTTTAAGTTTGTGGGGGTTAGTTGATTTGCTATGAATTGGATTGTTTCAGTGAAAAGGTTCTTGTAAGCGCCATCTATGGTCTCTGGGGAACTAGGCGTGTGGTTAGCTGGGGCTGGGGTTGTAGAATGACCTGGATGAAGTAGTTGATTTAAGCCTGCCCAGATCTTTTGAGGGTTGTTTAGGTGTTTTTATAGGAGATTTATGTTGAAGCTTTTTGTATCTAGTAAAATAGTTTTTTTGGACTACTCCTGCATTGATGACATTTTAGATGGTCAAGTGGGGCTTCAGTTATTCTCCAGCTGTCCCAGGCTCTGTTTCTAGTTTTGATTTTAGATCTGGTATCTTTTGTGAGCCATGGTGCTGTGCTTGATCTAGATTTTATTGTACGAACTGGAGCATGGGAATCAAAGATATTTAGGAATTCAGTATTAAAGTGAGCTATAGCCTATTGTAATGGTAGATTTTTTAAGTTTTGAACAGTCAGCTGTTTTCAGTTCATTTAGGAATATAGCAGTATCAAAGTTTTTCCTGTTTCTAAGTGTTTTATAATTGTTCTGGTGAGTGTTTCCTGCCTTATGTTTTATGACATAGGTTAGTAAATTGTCACTAAGGTCATCCGGGAAAGTGCCAGCTGTGTACAGTTGGGGTCAGTTATTAACTAGGATCCAGTCTAGGATACTTTCCCTCTTGGTCAGTTTGTTTATCCTAGTGGGAGAGGTTATGGTCTGTTTGAACATAGATAAACTTATAGGGGCGAGGGGGGGTTCAAAGGATCAGGAGTGCCAGTTGCTATTGAAGTCACCAACAACTATGTTTTCTTGCAGATAGGTAGTCTATATCCAGTGTAGGATATATTTTATGCTATTTAAGTTGTTGCCTGGCATAATGTAACTACAGAAAATGTTCAAGCATTTGTTCTGGTTAATCTGTAGTTTGGTTATGAGGAGTTCTGCATTATTGAATTGGGGTGGTTGAATGATGTCTCTGTTAACAGAGTACTTTTGTAAAGGACTGCTATCACGCCTCCTTTCCTTGTAGTATGGATGTATGTATAGTATGTATAATATACATAAATATATATATATATATATATATATATATATATATATATATGTATATATTTGTGCATGTGTGCTCCTGTCTGTGTGTGTGTGTGTGTGTGTGTGTGTGTGTGTGTGTGTGTGTGTGTGTGTGTGTGTGTGTGTGTGTGTGTGTGTGTATATATATATATATATATATATATATATATATAGAATACATGCATATGATCAAACAGAACATAGCTGAATGCTCACATTTTCTGAACGGAAATGTCTAATCATACACAGCCATATGGTCAGAGTGTGTAACATAACACCGAATTTGACATTTCTGATCGCTCAACCACCACAACAAGTGCTACCATGGGTCAAGAAGGGGGGATATTAGCCTGCCTGGCATTTTATGTTCATGGATTCGGCGTGTGAAAATTCGACATTGTGGAAACTTGGGTCACTGCCTTTGACATTTAGGACATTGGACAACCAACATTCAATTAAATGCCTGTATTCCTCTCTCTCTCTCTCTCTCTATATATATATATATATATCTATCTATCTATCTATCTATATATATATATATATATATATATATATATATGGGTCTACTTTACATGGTCAAAATTGCAGAAAATCAAAGACCATATGGCCAAGACCATATGACTGACTTTTGAAATCGTGACCATGTTAAACCCCCCCAAAAAAGCCACACCCAAAAAACCCTCAGTCTTCACCTGCCTGTAAGCCATTCCAGGCTTTGTCCATTGAATCACTCACACTGCTTTGTATAAATGTTATCAAACAGTACTCTTACTTAAGATTCCACTGTCATGCCATCACTGAATAAGCTCATTGTCTTATATCATTGGGTTAATGTTTGAACTTCTTTGAAATAGTTACCAAAGCCATAGATGAGGGAAAGGTAGTCCACACAGCCTACCTGGACCTCGCAATGGCCTTCAACACAAAACCCCACTCTGGCATCATAAATAAGCTTACTAGCTTAAATATTAACCCATATGTCACAAGATGGGTTGCAAACTGGCTAAGGAATAGAACTCACATGGTTAGAGTCACGGGTGCCATGTCCAACTCTAAACCGGTTACAAGTCGCGTCCCACAGGGCTCAGTCCTGGGACCCCTCTTGTTCAGTATTTACTTCTCTGAGGTACAAGCAAACATGGGAGGACTGTGGCTTACCAAGTTCACAGACGATTGCAAACTGGGAGCCATAATAGACTCTCGAGCTGACACAAGCATCCTCCAGAAGGGCCTTACGGAAATGGATACCTGGTGTCAGAACTATGGCCGTTACAAGTTTGAACAGTGCCCC